>NC_081343.1:57548458-57555427 GCF_029784015.1 Lycium ferocissimum
CCCCGCCAACTCCGTAGTGTTTGCCTAAATTGTAGGTAAATGTTTTTGGATAATATTTTCTACTTAATTACTAAACACTAGAAAATGAATAATAAACTCACTTAATTTCGAGGAAAACATTCTCGGTCATATCAAACACACCTTTTGCTAATAGTTAAACTGCCTAACAATTCCATAAAGATTTCACTTACCTGATGGTGGTGAAGGCGTTGGCGTTGGCGGTGGCAATAAGGGTGGCAGAGCTTCGGTCGGTAGCTCGTCGAAAAAAGAGTGAGTTTCATACCGAAAATTGCAGCTGGGCATAATTAAGTTGAGACCCTGCTTACCATAGCATGAACAGCTAGGCAAATTCTATAGCCTGAGCTTAAACAATTGATGCAACTTTCAGCTGATAAATCCGCAGTGCACTGTACAAGTGCATGTATAGTCTGAAAATCAGGGCCTGCAGTATTATTAATAGCATACTTCCGCTTACCGCCTCGTGGAGCTTGACTTCGTAAACTTTCTAACATCTTGCATAAACTCATTGGGACTCGAGGCATTTCCCGGGTTATATAAAAGTCTTCTTGGGTCAGTTGAAACGGTACCTATGATTGACTCATTTGAATATCTTAGCATACAATGATCATAATAACCAAGGGCCGATTTCTTGTAAGAACATACCTCTAGAATCTTACGAGTCGCATCATTTATACAATCACGACATGTCTGTAATTGTACATCTCCTCTGCATTGCGCGATGACATTAACCATGTCCGAGTTTTGGCCTATTGAAGAATTATAGAACCCAAAACTATCCATATTCCGTGAAACAGAGGAGAGGAGTGTGTTAAGGTTAGCGTCGTAAGCACTATTTTGGAAGAACTCGGTCTTATAAAAATCGGCACATGCATAAGAAATGAAATTAGGCTGTGCTAGGCTGAGGTAGAAAAGGTAGTAAAACTGGAATATTAGAATGATCAGCCAGTTCAAGAAACTCATAGCTGTATCCCCAATCTAAGCACAGCTTAATTATCGTGTCAGAGACTAGTATGAATAGTTAGGAAGATGGAATCCGACTTTTCATTTTCTGAAGTCTTGACAACTTCTTTCTTTTTATTGGAAGATTGACTTTTCAGTTTATGAAGTAAACTAAAAGCATTGAAAAGGACGAGTTTTGGGGTTTTCAGTGTTTGGTTTGGCCGGCCGATTATCATATTTACTCTACTGCGACCAAAAAAAAGTTTACTCTATTGTGCAGAATCAAATTATGTTTTCCAAAACTATCGCGATTTCTCTTTGGTATCAATATGGTTTGGTTAATTTTTGATACATTATTTTTAAAGTGTCACGGAAGAATCGATTGTTATTAGAATATCACATTTGTTATGTAAAATAAATATATATCGTCATTTAGCTTGTCGTTTTTAATTTCTTTTATTTGTTCATTATGAAAAATATAAGTAGCTAGTATAGTTTACTAAGTAACCCCATTCAATTAAGGTTAGATTAGTTTACCCTCTTAAATATCGTGCATACTTACTTTAATGTTAATAGTATAGTCGCTAATAATTGTCAACTTTAGTCTTGAATTTCACTGGATATGTTGTTATTGTTGTTGTTTAGTCTTGAATTCCCGTAGTAACAATTATTTTGGAACAAACTATATACATGCAAGTCAATCCTAATGATGTTGACCTAAAATTGTATATATTTAGTCATTGTTGCCATATATTAATACTTTTAATTATCTTTTGAGTATTAATTATATTAATTTGTGCTTAATATTATATTTTTATTGTGTAGAAATAAAGCGGTATGAAGATGAAGAGATTTGGAATAAAAATTGAATAAAAGACGGAAAACAAAAAGAAAAGGAAGGAAGGAGACATGAAGAGTGGGCCTAATGATTATTGGATAATGGTGGTGCAATGATTGAAGAATTAAGAAGGACAAGCCAATGAAATTAAAGAAGGGGCAGAGGAATTAGACACATAAAATTATAAGTAAATTCTTGCATGCAAAACACATTATTACCTATTTATGAAACATAATTAAACTTTACAATAATTATATTTAGTAGTAAAATATAACATATTTACTTCATATTTATCGACTTTTTCTTTTCGTACGATAACACTTATTTTTACGTTTAAGCGAAAAAAAGGTCCATCTCTCCTATCCCCCTAAATACATTATATTATGCCCGTATCCTTAATTTCCTCCAATTTCGATCAGTTTTACAATAGTTCAACTTCCTTGTTTATCTCTAATTAGCTGGCTCATTAATTTCGCTCGTAATTCAAATCTAATTAAAAAAGGTAAGATTCTATATTGATTTTACGTTTCCTTTGTGTATTTAACCTATATTTTCATTTTTTTTTCGTTACTTCCCGAATTTTCGATTCCTAATGTTTTGGATTGATATTTTAATAGTTGTTTTTCATATATATATTTTGGCTATATTTTAATTGTATTTTGATTATTATGTTCAATATTATTTATTAAGTTTCATTGACTATATTTTGATATATTTTTCATATATTTTGACTATATTTAGAAAAATTTCAGAAAAATAAAAAAAATAAAAAGGCTAGGTGAAAACGTTGTTACTCAATTATGAACTCAATTATGACTATATTTTGGCTATATTTTAATTGTATTTTGATTATTATGTTCAATATTACTTATTCGGTTTATGTTGACTATATTTCGGATATATTTTTCATATATTTTTTGTATTTTTTCAAAATTTCAGAAAAATCAAAAAAAATAAAAAAGTTGCAATGAAAACGTTGTTACTCGATTATGAACTCAACTTGAATTCGATATTTCAACAGATGAATTCAAATATATATTCGTCGTTTAAAACGAGCTCTGTTCCTTTGGTTTGATTATTATGGCTATATTTTAATTATATTTTGATTATTATGTTCAATATTACTTATTCTGGTTTCTGTTGACTATATTTCAGATATATTTTTCATATATTTTGACTATATTTAGAAAAATTTCGAGAAAAATAAAAAAAATAAAAAAAGGCGATGATTAAACGTTGTTACCTCAATTATGAACTCAATTATGACTATATTTTGGTTATATTTTAATTGTATTTTGATTATTATGTTCAATATTACTTATTGGTTTTACATTGACTATATTTCGGATATATTTTCATATATTTTGACTATATTTTTTCAAAATTTCGGGAAAAAAAAAAAGTTGCAATGAAAACGTTGTTACCTCAATTATGAACTCAACTTGAATTCGATATTTCAACGGACAGAATTCAAATATATATATTCGTCGTTTAAAACGATCTCATTCCTTTGGTTTGATATTGTTATTTTTTCAAAGTTTTTTGATGAACTAGTTTTTGAACCTTTTTTTTTTTTTGGTTAAAAATATGAATGTACTTTTTGAATTCAATTTTTTTTGAATTTGTTAGGTTGTTTGAATGAGATATGAGATCGAGATATGGAATGGGAGGATATTTGCGTGAATCGGGGAATATTAAAAACTAATTTTAATTTAAATTGGAATAGATTAAACGTTTCCATAAATATAGCACTTTCGGTTTTTCGGCTTATTATTTTCGTTATATTTATCCTATATTTAAATCGACGCGTCTACTAGCTAAATATAGGTCACTCGACTTCACAATTGTAAATGTAGAACATATAGTTATAGGTTGTTAGAAGGAGGCTAAAGGTAGGCTTTGTTTGTGAAAATTTTACAAGTTATAATTAACTCAACTAGTAGCTTAAGTGAATAGAATGATTTTAAGACTCAAATGGATTGTTAGTGGTCATAGCCCTAGATCTATCTCTTCATAGCCCTAGCTCTATCTCTTCTCCGATAAAAATCCGCTCTTTCTTGGTTGAAGTTCATTATTTGCTTTCTTTTATTTTTAGTTAGTTTATAAATATAACTTTGGATTTTGCTTTTTGTGTAGATAATTAGTATCGTTTAATTTAGTAAGTAGTTAATCATAAATCCCTGTGGGATCGATATCTGGACTTAAAAATCCTATATTACTTATTGACCACATATACTTGCGTATGCATTTGGGAGCAACAAGTTTTTGGAACCATATTCTCGATTTGTTTGGCCGATGGCCCTTTGCCATCAACAAACTTAGTCATGGCAAATTCAGCAATGACAGGCGACGAGGCAGGTCGATAATTGCCGGTAAGTTGTTCAACCCGGCAAGTGTGATGGTTAGTGTACTTGCTCCATTCTGGGTTTTCGTTCGCTTTTTTTTTTTTTTTTGGGTACAAATTCTGGGTTTTCCTTTGCACAACGACTATATAGAAGCCTAAACAAGCGATATATCAACAAAGAGGAGTGAATAACTTAAAAGGTCATTGAACAATAACAAATGTCTCACTAAAGTCATTTATGTTCATTTTGTATCAAAAAAGTCATTCAAGTTAGACTACTTTACCTATAAAGTCATTATATCCAACAAAAGCTACAGTGATAATTATATAAACCTTCCTCGAGTTTGATTTTTTAACCTTTTACTTCCTTTGTGGTTTACGTGCCTCTCTTATTTTTATTAATGATAATTATTTTTAACCTAATTATTATTAATATAAAAAAGAATTAATTTAACCTATTTGTCCTTAATTTAAGGTATTTGCTTCTGTGTTTTATGAACAGCGAGTCATACTTTATTCTTTAATCAATGGGATAAGGCACCATTACACATGACCTCTTAAATTTATCGACAGCACTTACCTTTCACTGCCACATTTTTATTACGCCACTAAACTTATTTAAACGAATAAATTACCCACCATATTTGATGGCAAAGAGAGTGTGTTTCGCTCTGTTTTGAGGAAAGTGAAAACATAAAAAGGGGAAAACTTAATTTTCTTTCTTAAAAATACGTATTTTCTTAAAAATTTGAAAATAAATCTAGTCTTCCACATTTAGTTTTAAAAAGCGGGTTTTCCACATGTTAAGAAAATAATTAATTTTTTCAAAATTTTATAAAAATTCGATTTTTTTCACATTTTGGCAAGAAAAACATTTTTCCGGATTTTATTTGAAAAATAAAGTGTCCTAAGAAAATGAAATCAAGATTTTTTAAGACATTTAAAAAAATAATCAAGTTTTTCATATTTTTAACAAATCCATTTTCACATATTTAAAAAAAAAAATCATTTTTCGGTTTTTTTTTTCTTTTTCAACGCGGGTTTTAAAAAAAAAAAAACAAATTTTCAATTTTTTTTTTAAAAAAAAATTTTAAAAATCCTTTTTTAAAAAGAAAATTCGGTTTTTAATCCATGTTTTTTCGTTTTTTTTTTTTAAATGGGTTTAAAAAAATCAAATTTTCAAATTAAAAAAAAAAAACGGGTTTTAAAACTCATTTTTTTTAATGAAAATTCGATTTTTATTTTTATTTTTAAAAAAATTGACACGTGAAATTTGAAAAAATTAAAAAAAAAAAAAAGAAAACAAATAAATACACATGTGTGAGAGTGTATGTCACTCTCCCATATGGGAGTGGGCGTTTAGGGGGAGTAATTGACCAGGTTTTAAATAAGTTTAGGGGGGTAATGGACACTAGGAAAGGTAAGGTGTGTCGTAGCAAATTCGGGTATAGTTCAGGGGGGTAACGGTGCCTTATCCCTTAATCAATTGTGAATTCTAAAGAATCTTAAAACATAGCATCAAGGTCTCTTTTTTTTTTTTTTTTTTTTTTGTGATGGAACATTATGAGTTTGTGAAGAATTTAGGTTGTGGTAATTTTGGAGTACCTAAGCTTGTAAGAGAAAATAAGACCAAAAAGTTTTTGTTGTTGTTACGTTGTTGTGAACGTTACATATTGAACCATATGAGAATATCTCTTAGAAATATTGCTAATAAGCTTCAAAATATTAAATAAACAAAACAAAATGAAAAAATGACCATATACATCACATATCCCGGATCAAGTAAAAACTCAGGGGTTCCAACAAGAAATACTAACCTTTCGTCATAATTGATAAATAAATTCTGACATGTGCCCAAAATTAATTTAGTAATTTCTCTAAAGAATATGTATTCCTCAATTAATTTAATTAATTAAGATAAAATTATCAAGTTTCACACATATAATATTGCATTCCTACGTATGTACCTTAAATTTGTATAAAATTCAATTTTTCAAAAAAAAAAAAAGAAAAAGAAGATGCTTACAAAGTTAATTAAGAAAAAAGAAAATATCATAAGGGTACAACATAATGTTTACAATTAATTAGTTGAAACAGAAATATTCATGAACTATAATCTAATTAAATATGGATCAATAATCGTACGATATGCCTCTAAAATATTTCTATTCCAAAAATGCTGGGATAAAGGTTGGGAAAGCAAGATCGATCGACAGTTCTATATTAATATGAAAAGTAACGTACAGTATTTGAGCATTCTTTTGTTAAAATTTTGATTATTGATTGCAATGTCCTGTCATCCCACAAATATAAACTAGAGCTAATTAAGTGCAGAATGTTTACAAAGTTAATTAAAAATAATCTTAAAGGACAAATTGGTTAATCTTATTTTCTTATATTAATAATAATTAGGTTTAAAAAATTATCATAAAAAATTTAAAATAAGAGAGGCAAGTAAATCAGAAAGGAAGTAAGTGTTAATAAATCAAACTTGGAGGATTATTTCTTTAGTTTTTGGGTATAATGACTTTATAGGTAAAGTAGTCTAACTTGAATGACCTTTTTGATACAAAACAAACGTAAGTGACTTTAGTGAGACATTTGCTATAGTCCAATGACCTTTTAAGTTATTCAACAAAAGAGCTAAAAGTAATTTAAGCACTTAGCTATGGTGATCGGAAGTAAAAACATATTCGTGCAGACAATTAAGTAAAACAATACTAACATTAAAATGTTTATTAAGACCATGAGGATACTAAGTTCAAATAAACAAGTTATTTCTCATTTTCATTGGAAGCACTTATTAGGGGGTTTTTTTTTTCAAATT
>NC_081343.1:57555527-57579975 GCF_029784015.1 Lycium ferocissimum
GAAGAACTCGGTCTTATAAAAATCGGCACATGCATAAGAAATGAAATTAGGCTGTGCTAGGCTGAGGTCGGAAAGGTAGTAAAATTGGAATATCAAAATTTTAAGAAAATATTATTTTCTAGGAAAATTAAGTTCCTTAAATACGAGTAAAATGACTTTCTAGTGAAAGTAAGGAAAACACGTTCCATGAGTGAAACTTCACACTAATTGTCCAATACTCACCCTCCAACATACCCCTCATAGCTCCCATCCCAACCACCCACACACCCATAGCCCCCCATGCTAACTCCAATAGTGTTTGCTTAAATTATAGGCAAATGTTTTTGGATAATATTTTTTACTTACTTACTAAACACTAGAAAATGAATAATAAACTCAATTAATTTCGAGGAAAACATTCTCGGTCATATCAAACACACCCTTTGCTAAGAGTTAAACTGCCTAACAATTCCATAAAGATTTCACTTACCTGATGGTGGTGAAGGCGGTGGCGTTGGCGGTGGCAAAGAAGGTAGCAATAAGGGTGGCGGAGCCACTACAACAAAATATGCTTTTAGCGGCAATGAATTTGCGGCAATAACTTAATTGCAGCTAATTATATTCTAGAATCAATTATTACCGGCAATACCAAACTTTAGCCCTAACAATAAATGCCGCTAAAGGCTTTACCGACCTTGGATCTAATGGCATTAACCAATTGCTAGTAAATATTTTTGTGGCAATAACTACGTCGCTAAAAGAAAAATATATTGTTGCTAAAAGAAAAATATATTGTCACTTAAAAAAGCCTCTTTGATGTAATGAAATTTTCCGGCCTAGCTCGTCGAAAAAAAAAGAGTAAGTTTCGAAGGAGATAAAAATATTAAAGGAATAATATAGCCACGACGGACCCCGAGTCGGTTTATAGGTATATGAAGAAATTTATCAAACTGTAGAGACAATAGGAGACTTTTACTTAATAAGCTAAAATTTGTTGAATCTCCATAATGAAAATATGTGATATACATCCCTATTTATAATAATAAAAACCAACATATACTAGGACTAGAAAACCCATTCCAATATTAACTAGACAAATAAATCCTAACTAAGTATGAATTAAATAAATACCAAATATCAATCCTAAACAACTTTGATTAGTAATCTTGCTTAATTCCAACATAGCCTCCTTAAACCAAGATCTTCAACCCGAGCGTGCCATTAACAATATCATATCTTGTAGAAGTCAACCACCTCGTACTCTCGAACAATTTCCCCAAGTATGTAGCATCAACAAACTTGCGAGTGCCATCTTTAGTCGTATTCGGTTTCTCTTCAACAAGATTCAAAGTTAATTTGACTTTCTCTCGTCTTCAAAATATCATGAGCATATTTGTTCTTCTTTTTGTATCCTTCAATAACTCGTCTTGATTTAAAATCATAACTGACGGCACTTGATTTGTACTTGGTCTTGCGTGCCCATCCAACTCTAGTTGACCTTTGAACAGGTGGTAGAAGTATCAACAAATGCTTTTTCTTCAAGCTCTCAAAATATATAATCTCGTATAATGGTTCAAAATTGATTGCATCTTCAATATCCAAAATCATGCGCACGTCAATCAGGATCCGAACCCTTAATTATTTTTGCTTCAATTTTGGGTAGATCATCAAAAACTTGCTCTTGATGAACTCTTTTGCTTCTTTCATCACCGGATTCATCTTCAATACCTTTAAACAATTTTTCTTGTGTGATAATGGCGGTACTTCTATTCCTTTTTAAATAGCCCACATTGTATAGACCCTAATCATGTCTATTACATATTTCATTACTTAAAACACTAGTAGCCTCTACCGAAAGAGCATCGACCAATCAAATTATCCTTTTTAGCTATCCCTAAAATCACCGATAAATCAATTTGAACATTATTGGATTCTCCGTATCGCAATCAAAGACATCTATAACACAACAAAAATTACCTACACATTCTCTTTTTCTCCATAATTTCTAAATTCGTCCTTCTTCATTTATTTCTCGCCGTATTCGATGACTTTTCTTTATCTTTTGGTTCATCCTTTGTTTGCAATGCCTCATCCACTATCTCATGTATTTGCTGATTCAATGACATTTCATATGCCACCAATTCATCTTCTAGATCATCAACTATCAACGTATTAAGATCCTGGGTTGCCTCAATATCTGTTTTCTTAATGTGAAATTCTAATCTTAGAGACTGCAATATCTTTTCAACAACTTTAACTTCTTCCAATACTTCTCCGTTGATTTTCATATCATTAACAATTTCTGTAATTCTTACAAAAATTCTTTGGACAGATTCTCGTTGGTTTCATCTGGACCAACTCATACCGTTCCAAAGCTCTTGAAGTTTCTCTCTCTTACGTACGCAAAGACGTCTATATGATTTCATCAAAATTGTCCAAGCTACTTTAGTCGATTTTGCATACAAATATTTGTTATATACATGCAATCGGGATTGCTATCGAGGTAATATAATGCTTTATAATTCAATTGCATATCTTTCTCCAATTGTGTAGCTATTTCACCATCGACTATTGCCTTGTGGATTTTCACGAACCACTCACCAATAATGACTATACCAACAAATGACGTTGAAGAAATTCTTCATCCGTCGATACCAACTCTCAAAATTATGTTTTCCATCAAACACAAAAACGGGACAATATGGTAAATATGAAATATTCATATTTCTTTATATGTCGGATCTCACACAAGGCTTTGAACGGATCTCACGCATGCTTTGATCGGATCTCTCACAGGCTCTGATGCCAATTTGAAGGAAATAAAAATACTCAAAGGAATAATATAAGCACAAGCGGAAGACTCAACAATGGCTATATAGAAGAAATTTATCAAACTAGAGAGAAAAGGTAGATTTTTATTTAATAACTCAAAACCGTGAATCTCACTACAATGAAAATATATGATATAGCATCCCTATTTATAATACTAAAAACCAACATATACTTGACTAAAACCCATTCCAATACGAACTAAACAAATAAATCCTAACTAAGTATGAATTAAATAAATACCAAATACCAATCCTAAACAACTTTGGATTAGTAATCTTGGTTTAATTCCAACAGTTTCATACCAAAAATTGCAGCTGGGCATCATAAAGTTGAGACCCTGCTTACCATAACATAAACAGCTAGGCAAACTTCTATAGCCTGAGCTTAAACAATTGATGCAACTTTCAGCTGATAAATCCGCAGTGCACTGTACAAGTGCATATATAGTCTGAAAATCAGGGCCCTTAGTATTATTACTAGCATACTTCCGCTTACTGCCCCGTGAAGCTTGACTTCGTAAACTTTCTAACAAGGTTCTTACATCTTGCATAAAGTCATTGGGACTCGAGCCATTTCCCGTGTTATATAAAATTTTTACTGGGTCAGTTGAAACGGTACCTATGATGGACTCATTTGAATATCTTAGCATACAATGATCATAATAACCAAGGGCCGATTTCTTGTAAGGACATACCTCTAGAATCTTACGAGTAGCGTTATTTATACAACCACGGCATGTCTGTAATTGTACATCCCCTCTACATTGCGCGATGACACTAACCTTGTCGAAGTTTTGGCCTATTGAAGAATTATAGAACCCAAAACTATTCATATTCCGTGAAACAGAGGAGAGGATTGCGTTAAGGTTAGTGTCGTATGCACTATTTGGGGAGAACTCTTGTCTTATTAGAATCTGCACATACAGAAGAAATGAAATTAGGCTGTGCTCTGCTGAGGTCGAAAAGGTTGTAAAATTGGAAGATTAGAATGATCACCCATTTCAAGAAACGGATAGTTGTCTACGCAAACCTTAACGTGTCGGAGACAAGTATAATAGAATGGCTACAAATAGTACTAGATTGACTACTGAAAAATGAAAAGTAGAACACCGAAAAGGATGGGAGTGGACTATTAAGGAGAAAATATTTCATGTTGTTGGGAGGTGCTTTCTATGCGTTGAAACTTTTGTAGTAAGAGATAATTTTAAAACGCGTTTTTGTGAAGGTTCTTAATTCCTATGTCCACAATATGTGGGGACCTTTCAGTACCATCTTAATCTATGATTAGGTATTGAAAATGACAACTTTTTCTAAAGCTGAAAATTTGCTTTCTGTTATAAAATTATAAAGCAAAGAATAATATGTGTAGGCAAAGAGAAGAGATAGATCTTTATTTCTCATAGTGATTGATTTACAAAATGAAGGAGAACTTTTATATTTATAGGGAAAAGTGACTTGATCCCAAAGTCACTAACCCTAATATTTCTCCTAAAGATAGACATCCATAATAATAAATAATATTTATAACACTCCCCTGATGTCTATTTGAAAGTTAACGCGTTCGTTAAAACCTTACTAGAAAAAAAATGAAAAAATCTAGTAGAAGGAAAAAGACACATTTCTAATAAGACGCTATTTGGTTGCTTCATTAAAAACCTTATATGTAAAAACTCAGCGGACAAAAACCTTGAAAGGGAAAAAGAGTACAACGCGTATTAACTCCCCCTGATGAGAACTTCAATCTAAAAACTTGAATCTTTACATCTCAATCTTATGCACCATCTTCTCGAAAGTTGCAGCTTCTTGAGATTTGCGAATAAATCGGTCTATATTATTGCTCGAACAAATCTCTTGCATGTTGATATCACCATTCATTTGGAGCTAGTGTGTGAAGAACAACTTTGATGAAACATGCCTTGAGCTTTTATGAATCCGCTCTTTAGTTGGGCTATGTATGCTGCTGCATCTTCAGTCTTTGGATAGAGTTGCATTGGTATATAATATTATTGAAATCACTCCAAGTGCATTTCCGACTTGCTTTATAAACAGATGTTACTTTATATGATTTGACTATCATGTAAAACAAAATCATATGACCATAATCCCTCATAGCCATAGCAAAATATATAAATACATCAATTGCATAAAGATATGGCAACACTTCGACCAAAAAAATCTTGCAAGTTTCTCATTTCAACTTCTTTCAACAGATAATCTATTTCTTTTGAAAACTCTTCAAGAGTTTCAATAATTCTCAAGTCATCAACTTGCACAAACAATATGACAGATTTTGATTTTCACAAAGACGTAGGGATAAATAGACCCTTAGTCATTAAACATTCATTAAGGTGATTAAATCACATTCACCTTGCTTGATTTAATTCATATAAGAATAATGAACAAATTTCTACAACTTGTATATGCTTCAGGCATTTAAAATTCTTCAGGAATTTTCATATAATTTTGTCGAGTAATTCATATAGGTTGTGACAACATCTATTTCTATTTAAATACGTGACATCTTCTGGTGTCTGAACAAAATGTCCAATAAGCTTTACACTTACCAAGATGCATCATTTCACTTGATAATAATTTCTACGTTAGCATGCTTTAATAGACGTAGAATTTAGATCCTCACAACCTTTTACAATATTGCGCTATATTGTACCAAAGATATCGTCGACGATATATCATTTGTATCGGTTCTCAATGTGACATAACTTATTGAGATCTCATCACTTCCATTAGTTTTAGGTACCTAAATCTCTCATGAGGTTTCATGAAATGTTATGTCGTTGGCTCTTCAAGAGCACATTACCTCCTTAAAATGATCATTAATCATTTGCTCCTCTTTCTTTTCAATGATTATTGCGTTTGGAACCTATTAGTCTACACGCATGCTATAGACTCCGTCCTTCAGGGACATGAATTTAATAATAGAGCATTTTGCATACCGAAATTATAAATTAATTTTGAGTCTGCAACTGCTTCTAGCATTTGAGTTGAATTATCTTTTGAATGAGGATCATACTAATGATAATTCATAACATATTCCTCAGCTGCTTATTCTCTCCCCCCTATGTTAGAAAAACTAACATATATCCCATTTTCTTTGAGGGAATCCATCTTTGTGCATCATGGTAGATTAATTAATCACATACCACACATAAAAACTATTAGATGGAAATATATGGCTCCTAACCCCGAACCAATTATGAGGTGAGAATTTATCATAATTCAAGACATGAAGCATTGTTCTCATAAGCAATGGTTTAGCTTTTTATCGGAGGCATTCAATGCCAAACCAACTGATATAAACTAGCATTCACAAGATGAATTATCTTGATTACATAATCTGAAAATTACGCTCTCAACTCAATCATTTTTGAGCAAGTAACTTTGCATATGTCAAACTCGCAAAGTTGATAATAAACGCATACGTGACTGTCCTTATCGATGCATCTATTTAAGACATCACATAACGAACGGCCCATATTCACCTTTTATATTTTTTTCAGAGTGAGGAAATTCAATCCCAACATTAGCCAATATAATCCACTTATCATGAGAACAAGCAACAAAAATAAATTCTTGAAGAATCTTCTGGTTCTTCAATATATGTCGAATATTCAATCTGCACATCATATTTGAATCGGTGGCCAAATTTCTCATGCCAATCGATAAAATTATCTATACTAGTAAACTTCAAGTTTAACATGTCATGTGCTATTTGTTTTAGTAAACTTCTGATTTACTATGACATGAATTCTTTTTCGCATCGATAAACTTCTGGTTACCGTGACATGTGATTTCATCATGCTTATATTGTAGTACACTCGAGAATAAGGCATGTAACCTTTCACATAGATATTTCATGCCCACTATGATTTTGAAAATATTTAATCCTCCCATTATTTATAGCTTCAATATGACAATTATTTACTTTAGTAAACTTCGGGTTTACTACAACTTGTGTTTCGATCATAACAACTTCATATATTATAATCTAGAAGGAATGCCATAATAGTATATAAGCTCTTCGGGAGCCTTTAATTTATTCTCCATAATCACACATTGTTTGGACAGTACCTAGTGCCATGATCTTCTAGATAAATAGTTAGCTCTTCTGGAGCCCTTAATTGATTTTGTACTATCAAATATTACCTTCACATCGTTGGTGTCATGAAAAAAAAAACGTTGTAACCAAATGAATATTATAATGACATTCTTAAATTCATACATGACAAACGTAAACATTAAGTTATACAGTCTTTGGTACTTCTATCATCAACTTATATGGTAAATATCTCCTTCAGGGAGAATACCCACTAACATCCGAATATTTTATATCAAAGCGACAACACATAGTTGTTTCTTTCTTCAGGAAAGTTTTTGTATGAATTGTTATTTCCTTCTAGAAAATCAGCAAGTAAACATAATATATTAATGTGGTTATAGTAGAAAGTATTCTAAAAAATGTACATCCTTTTTCCTAATGATACATAATAAAAACATCCAAGATGATTAGACGTACGACAGGTACGTGAAGCAATGACCTTTATACCAAAAAGTAACATTTATATCCTTTGTTATTTTATCTCTTCAGGAGATGTGTTGTGGTATTTCTTCATTCACTTCAAGGAATGAAACTTAGTCATTTAGATGAGCTTTATACATAATTTTCAATAGCTCATTATTTCTCTGAGTCCGCTTTAATGTATTTCCCAAACTTTTTCTACTTGTCAAAAGTTATACCAATACTTCTAGACCACCAAAATACATATAGAACAATTCCTTAGTAGTAAGTTACGTAATACCAAGACATGTTAGTAATTTCCGAATGCTGACAACTTTAAAATCTCTAGTTAACTAATTATATCCGCCACAAATTGCTAACAACTTACTTTCCGTAAACATGCATATAATACCAAATTAATGATCAACAAGAATAAGTTCTCATAATATGACCAAACTAGCAAAGGGAAGGGACAAAAATATATTCCTTCTTAATATAGTGAAAGAAGGCAATTTATGAGTTCCACTGCAAATAAAAATAAGGCTAATCAGATGTCTTTTCCTTTTAACAAATATAGATATTATATCAATTTCAAAAAATTACACATAAAACCCTTAGCTAGTTCCAAATATAGTATAAATTTGATGTTTGAAACCAAAGGATTTTGAGAATTGCAATTGATATCAAGATACTGAATTGAAACGTTTGGACACTTTCAACCATGATATATTTCAACGGCATGTACTTTGTCCTACGACTTCCATAGTTTGATATTAGGTCTAGTACGTCTAAATTCAACCAAGATTAGTACTTGACAATTCATTTCCAAAGTAAAAACAGGTACAAAAATAGGATAATATTTATCCGCTTTATTTTCTGAGTCTTACTACTTCGGGAGTAAGTTTCGATTTAATGTTTCAGGAGCAAATTTCAGATTTACTACTACTTCGGGAGCAGATTTCTGAGTTTACTATTTCGGGAGTAAATCATAGAATTTTTTTTTCTCAATTATTCTACCTCTTCTGGAGGTGAGGCTTGATATATTCACAACCAAGAGCATGTCCGTATTTATAATCTTTATTAAATATCATCACATTCACTTTGTAATGGATCTGTATTCGTAACATTTGTCAAATATTCTCATTCTTCGAGAATGGTACATAATCATCTGAACGTGGTTTAACCATGTCAAATTAAGATGTTTAATAGCCACTTTTAAAATACTGCTACTTCAGGAGCAGATCGAGATATACATATAATGTAAAAAATATGTCTATGATTATGATCATAGCAAACCTATGAAAATATTGCCGATTCCGATGGTTGCAAACTCAGCAAAATATTAAATGGATAACAAAAATTATCATACGAAGTGACAAACCCTGCTGATACTCCAAATATAAAAGTCGTTCTAAACATATTCAAGACATTGATTGATTGTATTATAAAAGAGAAAACTAAACAGTTCTTTCTAAATCTCAATATATAGGAACTAATCATTAGGATCAGCATGGTTAAACAGTATAAGTGTAAACATCAATATTCATAAAAGAGATTCAAGCTATGTGTGAATTCAAGGACCCATATTTAATTAATTCGGCATACTTATTGATAAGTTTCATATATTGAAATTAAGATTTGCAATTCAACTGCAACTATCCACAAGAATGAGAAATCAATATGATACCACTGTTAAGTAGGTGGATTTATAGAACACGTACCTTTGACCTTTTAAAAATATGCTCACAAAAGATTGTAGACTCATGGCCGATAACGCTGTTATAAAATTATAAAAGCTTCAAGTAAACGATATTGTAGACAAGTTATAGAATATATGAGATCTTTATTTCTCTTGTTAGGATTATTTACAACGAAGGAGAACTTTTATATTTATAGGGAAAAGTGACTTGATCCCAAAGTCACTAACCCTAATATTTCTCCTAAAGATAGACATCCATAATAATAAATAATATTTATAACACTTTCTTTTATTTCATGGCATGCTTTTGGCCATTAAAAATATCATATCATATCATATCATATTTAAAATTATAAATAAAAATAAAATTCTTAAATTTATGTTCAATCAAATTACACCACATAAACTAATTGGATTTTTGGTCCTTTACAAATTTTATTTAGTTTTATGACTTTTTTACAAGAGATTTTCATTTTTTACCCATAAGAGATCTGAAAAAAACCACATAAGAGATTTGAAAAAGCCATTTTTTCTATTCAAATTGTAAGAGGGCAAGAGATCCTATTTTCACCATATAAACTGTTTCTAAGAACCATGTTAAATCAAGGAAAAAAGGAGATTGATCCGTCTAAGGCCTGCTTCGTAGTTTAGAAGTTTAATAGTATCAAATTTGAAAGGGTACAATTGTGTGAAAGGGTGCAGCGAACTATAATTGTGTGTGCACGACAAAGTGTACAATTTCTTAGAACTATACATGTTTATCAACGTAGAAAGGCTAGCTGCACAGCTCAGAGGATTTAGCCTAAAATAATTAGATTGGAAACATGTCATGAAACTTAAACAAGTTTTTTTTTTTTTTTAAAAAAAAAAAATAGACCAATAGGAAAATAATGGCAGGTATAATGGAATAGAGAATGTCAACTTTTGACTTTGTCTCTATATTTGGACTTAACAAATTGGCTCTTAGGATTATAGAATTCAACAACTCTAATTTATGGGGGTGATGGGACACGAATGGATGACAACAACGCCACCTTGGTGGGAAATTTGGCCGGTACTTGCTCTTATTGAATATTTAAACTCTATATGATTCGTGAAAAACAATTCCAACTAATTTGTTACATGTACCTTATTTTCTTTTTTTCGTAGTATTTTAAATTTCACTTCGTAGTGGTTTCTCTTTGTATTTTGACTTCTGGATTCCCGGTGCAAATATCTTCATATCTTAAGTGATTCAAAGTGAATTCACAAAGAAATTAGTAGGCCTTTGGACATAAATGGTGGATATTCTTTTTAAAAATTAATATATGAAATTAAGTTTAAAAAGAGCATTCGGAAGTTGAAATTATGTTTTGACATGAAAACATAATTGAAGTTTCATGCTTCAAACTTCAAATTTCATATTCAAGTTTGAAGTTGAAATAATGGGCCAATTTGATAAACAAATACTTGAAATATTCTACAATACTTTTCCAAAATTTTGAAAAAATATGTGTGGACAAACGGGTGCTTAGCAATGGAAGCTGCCACATCTTACAGCCTCACAGCGCAAACAATGTTCACTTTCTCTGGTCTAAAGAAAAGTAGTTCAGATAAAACTTTTTTTTTTCTATGGAAAATTTTCTTCTTTGAATTTTGGAAGGAAATATTATTGTCAATATATACTTCCCTTTCTATTTAAGAAAATTCAATAAAGGAGGAAGGAAGAGCCTTTTGCAGCATTTAAGTGGGAAGAGTTTAAGCCTAAAGTTGACCTACGAAAATACCCACTAAAAACTAATTGACCATTTTGCCCTTCACTAAAAAGATTTATTAAATAAATAATTACACTTAGATAAGACTGAATACATGATTAGAACATGTCATTTTCCACTTCTCAATGAGCTTTAATTATTGGTCCATTTAGCTTCTACATCGTTAAAATCATCCGTTTACGACTACCAAGGCAAAAAGCAAAATGAGATACAAAAACATGATCTAAAATACCTAAAAAAAAGTTATTCCCACGTCCCGTTTGCGGCAACGTTCAAAATTTGCTATAAATTGTTTTTATTATTAAAATTTTACAGTGTCATTGTAATGCTTGGTCAGCATTGAATGCTATTCAGTTATAGTAATTATTGGTTAATCAATAGGAAGGATAAAGAATATAGACAAGTTTTTGGATAGATATTTTACCACGGTGTAAATCAATCCACCTCCTAAACTGAAAAACTTTGGGTTTCCTTCCGTTACCAAATTAACTACATAATGAATTGTCTTATTTGATATCTTAAATTAATTTTTTCTCTCTAATCAGCTTACATAAATAGACTTATTTATCTAGAGTATGCATAACCCTCCTCATTAGAAGAAATAGTAGAGGTTATCTGCAAATTTTTGTACCAGGTACGTTCATTTTCTTTGGTTACTTCCTGTAAGTATTCATGAAAATATGTATTCTTTGTCATGCAATTTTTGTAAGCACCACTCTCTATTGTTATTGTCCATCCAGAATAGAAGCGATGAACCCTAGACACACTAGTATTTTTTTGTAATGCTGATTAATTCAATGAAGCAGTTCAAAAGTTCAAACTAAAATGACGTGTCGCACTTGCTAGGATAGTGAACGTTCTATGTAGTAGTAGTATTTTGCAACATTATGTACTGTGGGTACATCTCAAAACTGATTTGTGGCTGTTTACTTCTGCAAAAGAGTATTTCTTTACCCGTGCTTCTTTGTCTTTGCCCTTATATTTATCTTCTTTTCCTTTTTAATTTATTTCAATCTCAAAGCAAAAAAAAATCCTATCTATATATTCAATTCTATTTGAAAGAAGTCTATCGAAATAAATGCAATGGGTATAACTTTCTGTAATGACGAGCCTCATTGCCAAGGATCTCTGCTTCTATTTTAATTTTGGAGGTTCCAAAAAATATTCTTTTTCCTGTTTAACGTTTCACTTTGCACTTAATGGAACATAGACCAAAACATTATATGGAGTAACATATAAATATACTACATGTTTGCACCTAATAATATAAAGTGTAACTCCTTACATATTTTAACAGCTACCTAACCAAATTTTGTTGTTTGATTTTGCAGGTTCAACCAGTATATAATCATTTGTCGTTCAAAAAAGAAGTCATTTGTGTCAAACACCTTTTTTTACCTAAATAAAATCATTTGTTATTTTTATTTTAAAGGGTTTTTCCAATCGAAGTGACGTTTTGAAAAGGGATTATTTATTTATTCAGAGTCGCCACTTGGAATTGAGTTTTGGTGTTCCAAGTCACCTTATTGAATCCTTAATCGAAAGGAAAATTGACTCTTTATTTATTGGTCTGCGAAAACAAAAGTCCGGGTAACAAATTCTGTTGACCGAGGGGAAGGTGTGAGGCACCCTCGAGTCCTGTGGTTCTAGCACAGTCGCCTTATCAACTTCTATTTGACTTAAATTAATTTTTAGGATACATTATGCTTATGAGCTCAAGATAACCTTTTCCCACTTTCTTTGATTTGTTTTAAACTGGTCAAAACTGTCTCATTTTTATTTGTGTGTGATGTACTGGTAGCAGCGCTTTCCAGCCTTACCACTATTTTAGTTCTTTTATCTCACGGCTTTTGAGGCCTTTATGGATCGGTCCCACTTCCCGTGCCTAAATAAGCATCTAACGCGCTTAAAGTTTATCCATCCCAATTAATCCGGCTTCGAATATGGTAAGTAAATTTTATTTAAAACGATTCGTCAGTAGCAGCGCTTTCCGACTTCTCGTTAATTATCGCTTAAATTATTTTAATAACTTTACTACTTCCTTTGGGTTAAGGACCCATATTCGTTCTTTTCAAGTAATTTTTTTTCTCTCTTTGACCAAGGGCATCTCAACGAGATTGGGGGCCTAGAGCCAAAGTTCAGAGAGAGGCCCTAAAAAAAAAAAAAAACTTTTTAAAAATGGAAAGGTCGAAATAGTTATGAAGTAACAATATCAACAACTATAATTTTTTAATGAAAAATATAAAATAATGTTAGAATAATAAAATCTGGCTCAAGAATTTAACAAGTTGATATAATCATATCAAAATAGTGTTGTGTTGCTTCAATATAATGATTGTTTGTTGCAATGTTTGGAATTTTGAAGAAGACAAAAAGCAAATTTTGATCTTTTGTAACTTGTAAACAACAGTAATTTTGCAGCTGTTTGAGAGAATTCAGAATTATTGTACTTTCTCCCAAAAAAAATTAATAGCACAATTTTTCAATTAATACTATATATAAAAGAGTGACGATTTCGATCACCTAGCGTGCTTTTTATTTGGTAGGTAACATCGCCAAAGCGTATCATCGACGTGTGTGGCCATATCCTTTCGATGACGTACCGAAGTCGTCGGGACTGGGGCTTTATTCGATTCTCATTCTTCAAAACTTCTTCAAACGTGATCTCCACGACTCATCCGCTGATTCTTCAACATCAGACGGTTCGGACCTCCACTTAGTTTCACCCAAGCTTCATCATGGTCATGGATAGATCACCCAGGTTCGGTAGATAGATGCACTTAATTAGTTACCTGGATTAAAGAGGACTCTTAAATAAGTTGACTTCGCCTGGGCGTCTCTTTGTATGTGTTGTCTGGAAAGAGAAGGACTCAATGATTATTCGTTCGTCGGAACCAGAAGTTAAAATTTTGGTAGATAGGGATCCCGATATATCTTTAAGGAAAAAATGGGCCCCCAACAAGCCATTACGTTTAGTGGCTTGATGGTCTAGCCGGCCTTGTCTTTGACAATGGGTTTCCATCTCACTCCTTACAAATGTTTTTACCACTCTTTTCTTTATTTGACAACGAGATTTGAAATAGATTCGCATCTCATCTCCAATTTATTTAGTTGGGTCTTAAAATAGACCATTAAGAGAATTACCACTTAAATTAAGGGCAAAAAACATATATATACATAATAAGCACCAAATATTACGAAAGATAACGAGTTTCAGTTTTCAAAACATAACAATAAAAATCATACGAAACATATACAAAGGCATAGAAAATTAAAAAGGCAGAATTTTAGCCCTAATAAAGTTGCACTAATCACGCAATCAGCATGATATTCTCTCCGATTCTCTCCCCCTTCACAAAGTATATGATTTTCTTCCCTTATCTTTTTCATGTTCTGTTCACAAATTCAACTTCAGTTCCAATTCATCCCTGTTTTTCTCCATCCCCATTCAAGAAAAATTGATTTTTCATCCCTATTTTTCTTCATCTTTTTCATGAATTAGATCTATCATCGTTGTCGTCGCCAGAGAACAGAGGACAATATTGTTGATATTCTTAAACATAATAGAGGAGAACTTGCAAGAGAGACTTTTCTTTTCTCATCTCTTTTCTTCTTGAAATTCAACAATGAATTTCATCGAAGCTTTGTGGCATTCGGGTTTTCTCGAACTATTATTGTTTGGGTATTGTTGCAAATAAGTGGGAATATCTTTTTGATCTTATATCTCAATTTTGAAATGTGTTTTGTGAAGATTAGATTTGGTTTGGCTGGATTTTCTACGAGAATACCGTATTTTCAAAATTGTATTAATGTTGGATGAAAATTGCATGAAAATTCTATTTTAATTGTGTGTTGTTGTAGTTGTGAACTTACGTTGTAAATTCAATGTTGAAATGTAAATCCTTGCCAGCTTGAATGTTTTTCCATGGTCTAAACGATTTCTATACAAAATACGCTTTTGATACGATATTTAACTTGACATATTATATTGATATAAAAATTATATAAAGTCGGTATAAAATGTGTGTATAACCGTATAAATTTTGTATAAAGTCGCATGTTAAGTTTTGAGAAAAACAAATTACGGTACAAGGTTTATGGACAAAGAAATTTCCTTTGAGCATTAAAAATTGTATAAAATCGGTATGAAATATGTATGAATGCATAAATTTTTCATGAAGTTCATGTTAGGTTTCCGGAAAAAATCAAATTTCGTGTATAAAAAGTATATAAAACTGTATGAAATGCGTATATAACCGTATTAATGTTGTATAAAGTTCATGTTAGGTTTCGGCAAAACCGTGCTTCGAATTCACTTAAGGCTCGAACTCGCTCACAATTTCGGTATACATCCGTATGAATTCGTATATAGCAAAAAAAAAAAAAAAAAATTGTACAATGATCATGTTGGTTTCTGTAAATCTAATACAACTACAACAAATATTGTATACAACTTTCATACAATAGTCATAAAAATTTAATACAACTAAAACGACATACAATTATCATACATCTCAGAATACACAAATTTATCTATGAAATGACTTCAAATAAAAGTTGGCTTCAACGCTAATAACCGACGTGAGGAAAATGTAAAAATTTGCAAACAAAAATTTGAAATAGAAAAAGCATATTTATATATTGCTAAAACTCATCCATCATAAAATTGGTGATAAAGAAATTGAGAGTGGACGTGTACATTCAATTAAGTACAGTAATAAATGTTTATAGAAATTTGAATGAAGATCACACTTTGAAACAGTGGTGTAGAGAGATGAACTTTTGAAATTAAAAAGGAATTTCGATGAAAAAGGAAACTAAAATCAGGCTCCAAAAATCGTGGCCTCATAAAATTGCATTTTCTCTTCCTAAATTGCCCCCAAAATCCTGGGTATGTTGAAAGCCCAAATCCGTTACAAGCTAGAATACGTTACATGCTTATAAATAAGCAAAAATATTCCTATATTTTGTAATATAGGGTCTTAACTTGTATTATTAGGTCATTTTCCCTTAAATTAATTAACTATAAACTTTTGCACCTTAGCAGAAATGGGCTCTCAACTACATCTCTCCTTTTTTTTTTTTTTTTTTTTTTAAAAAAGAATCACTTGTATGCCTTCAACACAAAATAAAATCATTCACGTGCAAAACTTGAATAATGAACATATTTACAAATAACTTGGAGATATTAAAACAAGATAGAACTATATATGAATGTAAACCTATATCAAATATGCTACTAGCAACCATTGGATACTTACTGCTAATACTTACATCTTTCATCTTAAAAATGAAACACATATATAATATATTCACACAAGGATATGGTTTCTATTAAAATGTACAAATCAAAGCGAAGTTACCGATTTAAAACTATTTGTATCGGTAACGACTAAACCAAAGAACTGTAAACCAAGATTAGCATTTTAATGACATGCTTATCTAACATCCAAAGAAAAGTTATTTAAGACAACCAAATATTTTCAAGAATCAATTGTGAATGATTTTAAAAACAGTAAAACACCATTAGCACTATAGGAGAGCTAAAATACTACACCATTTAATTCATAAATAAAATTACGCAGATACACAAATTTACTTCAACGAAACAAAGAAGACAAAAAAAGGGACCTTAAATGTGGAACGGAAAAGTCAAACGGGATGCTAAAATACGCTTCTTTTTTTTTTTTTTTTTTTTTTTTTTTTTTTACTGAAATTGTTCTTTTTTGTTGTTGCTCTCTCTGTTTTATTCTTTTTAAAAAAACTACAACAACAACAACTAACACCTATAAATATTTATGCTTGTGGTATGATAAGTTGGTATTTTATCAATTTATCTCTTTAATCTTATATTTTTACAGTTTACTGATAAAATAGCCGCATTTTAACATCGCTTACATCTATTTTACTGTGTTTTATGTGATTTGTATGATCGAAGAAACCAAGTGAAAATAAAGTCAAAAAGAGGCTAAATTGGACAAAAAACTGTCCAGTTTTGATAGTTTTGAGCTTTGTAAAAATGGGGCAGAATCGCAAAATCGAAATCCTAGGGCATATTTTGTCATTTCTTGGACTTGGAAAAATTGGGGAACTACAAAAGGAAGACAAGGGAGCAATTATATTCATCTTTGGCCATATTGTCAAGCTTGGAGAGCTAGGGTTTCATCTACACCATTGGAGGAGAAGATTTGAGCAACTTAATGAGATATTTTTTAAATCTTTCTTCAATTCCTTATTTTGTATAGAATATTTAAGTGTGTAGTATTTTCTTCTTTCACTTGAATCTTGTTTATGATATTATTCATTATCAAGTGTTGGATTAAAACTCTTGTTATGCTTATGATTGAATGATTTTTATTGCTATTGGAAGGGGTCTGTTATTTTAATTAATCTTGTTTCTTAATGTTTCTACGATTAGCTAACCCTAAGACTCGCCCATTTACTTTGATTGAGCTCGAAGAGGAAATCTAGGTTGAGAAAGATTAATTAACAAGAATTTGGGTCATTAAACCCATCTAATAACTTGAGATAGGAATAGAAAAGTTACTTGAGATTCAACTGGTTGTGCTTAATATCACACTCTAAGGCTTGGAAAAGATTAGAGTGAAATTCATTAATTTGGTTGAAAGACATTCCATGAGATTTTAGAAACCATTATCTATTAACATAAACCCGCTCTTAGTTGTAAAATCATAAAATGTATTGGATCGTTACTTGAGAGTTCCTTGTATCCAAGCTTGTGGCAATTGATCATTTTATTCGCTTTCTAGATTAGTTTATATTTTTGCATTAGTTATAATTTTATAAAAAAAAAAAAAAATTATTATCAAGTGTTTGGCTTAGCATAGAAAGTGATAATTCCTAACCGTTTTTAAATCGCCTAGCATATTGTTCCTCGTGGATCGACTCCCGACTTGGCGATGTAAATTATATATACGACCGCGTACACTTTCTCTTTGGGGAGCGGATTTGGACGTTATCAATTTTTTTTGATAAGTTGGTATTTTACCAACTTATTTCTTTTCTTAGTTTTTAGACTTGCAATGTTTGATTGAGAAAACAGGCATTTAATGTCATTTACTCCTATTTTACAGGTTTATATGATTTAAGTGATCGGAAAGAAACCAAGTGAAAAACAAGTAAAAAAGAGGCCAAATTGAAGAAAACGAAAAAAAGTGGCTAAATCTGCAAAAACGGGCCAGATCTGCAATTCCGAAAATCAGTGGCTATTTTGTTCTAATTTTGATTGGGAAAATTGTGGGACTATAAAAGGAAGATAAGAGAGATAGAACACAAGTTCTCGGAGGCTAGGGTTTACACCACACTTTGAAGTTGAAGATTTGAAGATTTGGTTGAGCACTCTATTGAACCTTTACTTCATTTCTTTAATTTCTTGCTTGGTAATGAATATCTAAGTGTTTAGTATTTCATTTCTATACTTGAACCTTGTTTATGGAAGTATACATTGTTAAAGTTTGGATTGAAACTCTTGTTTCGTTTATGTATTGAATGATTTTTATTAATTTGTGGGTCTTTTGTTTCTTTAATTAATCTCATTTTGAATGATTCTAAGGGAGTAGCTAACCCTAAGACTCGCTCATTAACTTTGGTTGAGCTTGGAAGAGGAAATCTAGGTTGGAAAAGATTAATTAACAAGAACTGGTCATTAAACCCATCTAATAACTCGAGTCTAAGAGGATATTACTTGAGGTTAAATTGATCGTGCCTAATATCACACTCTAAGGCTTGGAAAGCTTAGAGTGAAATTCATTGATTTGGTTAGAAGACTCTTCAATGAGATTTTAGAAATCATTATCTATTAACATAAACCCGCTCTTAGTTGTAAAATCGTGAAATACATTGAATCGTTACTTGAGCGTAATTTCCTTTGTATCCAAACTTCCGTAATATTGATCATTTTACCCGCAGTTAGTTTTATCTTTGTTAGTTGTTAAACAAAAAACCAAATAATATTGAAAACGTGTTTGGCTTAGCGTAGTCAGCATAATTCTCTACTTGTTTAAATCGCCTAGTATATTGTTCCTGTGGGATCGACCCCGACTCATATTGCAAAATTATATTGCGACGACCGTGTACACTTTCTTCGAGGAGTGGATTTGGACGTTATCAATTTTGCGCCGTCACGGGAACAATTTGGCGTATTTGAGTTAGTTTAGGATTTAAGCATGCTTGCTTTGGTCCAAACTTGTGAATATTTTGTGTAGTTATTTTCGTTGTTTTTTTTTTTTTTTTTAGTTTTTATAAATGGCATCATATAATGAAAATTGGCTCTGATGGTAGTTGTCAGTGGTGACTTTGGCGACCTCGTCCTTATTGTGGAGGACCACACTATGGCAAAATTGTTTGAATTCTCCTCCAGGCGTATCACAATTGTGCTTATTTGTCCTTCCTTCTCCGAACCACCACTATGACGATTCTACTTTTGATTTTGATGAACATAGGGGCTATGGAAGTGAAAGAAGTCTCAAAATGACAAAATGAGGATAATGCTACGTTGGAGACCATTCTTTGAAAAAGAAGAAAAGTTGAACTTAGCACTCGAGGACTCGAGGCAACCACTTAATGACTTTCCGCAAACAATTAATTGCAATGACAAAGCTATTCACACCTCGAGGATAAATGAAATTATCAAGTCGAGACTCATAATGCTCACCAACTTCGAGATGCTGAAAGTAGTCAAGAAAGTGCCGAGAACATACGGATTTCTCAATGGGTGATTTGTACAAGTTTTGAACGACTCTCACCATAATGAAGACTTACTTGACAAAGTGGAAATTACGAGCCAAGATCGGCCAAGCGAATCAAGCTCAACAACTGAGTCTACGGGGATCACCGAAGGCATTTCATGGATGATGAAAGAATTTCTAAATGCATGCCGAGCAAAGTCAAGGGAGCTACTTGAAATTGCTATCCGAAAATCGGAGGCCGAATTGAATGCAAAAATTGAGGATGTGATGCTCAATGTCAAAAGGACACGGATATTAGTTTTCGAGTTGGTTTCCAACGGGGGTTAAGTGGTCAAGATCGATTTTCAAAGAGCTAATGGTGGATTGCCAACCAACCCTAAAAATAGTGGATGATGCCGAATTTGAAGAAATGATAATAGAGTTGCATAAAAAAAGTTCATAAAATAGTTTTTGAAGACTCTAGTTCATTTTTAAAGTAGGATGTCAAAATTCATGCAAGTTTGGAATTTGAGCGCATCGACCTCATTCCAATCATTTTTCAACTTTTATGCTTGGTGGTAAAGTGGAAGTTAAACTAACCGAGGCTATGGAGGATTTTGGAGACGAAGAATAAAGCGTTTTCATTTTGAAGTTTGTCATGCCAAGAAGACAAAATGACATGCCTCACTTAAAAGCCAAAAAAGTGTAAGATGCGACATCCGAGAGTTGGCCTATTTGCTTTTGTACCACCGCCCCAAGAGCATAGCCGAGATCTTGATTCAAATTGGGGGGACAATTCATATCCTCAAAGTGGAGAGAAAGCTGGTAAGGTCGACATACGTCATGCCACGACGTTAAATGCGGCGCTATATGAGAGGCAACTCATATTTTCTTTATTTTTAATTTAATTTTGCAATTTTAAATTTTAGATTTTTTTTTAATTGTTTTTTATCTTTTTACCAAGTTTCATAATTTTTGAAATTGATTTGGACATGATTTGGGGTGCTAGAATGGCTGTACAATGCAAAATGTGTACAAAAGACTACTTCAGGATCACTATTGATATTCCACTTTTGCAGTCAGTAGCCACAAAGTGCAGCCTGCACACTTGCTGCCAGTAACACAAAATAAGTTTTAAAGCTAGTCCACCATCCCTTTTGTTTTATTTGGCCCTTCATTTAAAACTCCCAGCAACTCAAATTCCCAGTAACCGTTCTATGTTTTCATTCCTTTGGACATGCACCTGACGCTCCATCCAGGCAAGTCTCTTACCGGTCCTCTTCTCTTCTCCCTCATCTAATTCGTTCTCTGTGGCTGCCTCTCTCTGTTTTAAAGTGTTTCTTCTCTTTTCTTTTTCTTTTGGTTTCTTGTTATGGTTCGTTTTGGTTCTGAGTTTGGGCACAAATTGTGCGAAATCCAGTGTTGTTGTTGTTTGATTGTGATGAAGATAGGATAGAACTATAATTCCTAATTTTTGGGAGGGTAATTCAATCATCCTATACTTGCTAAGAACTTGATTAAAGTGATGCCCACAACTTGTTGGATGAATTGTTTGAGAGGGAAATTAATTCGCTGGTGAAGTCTGAGTAACCAAGCGACATTAAGAGATGTGTAGGAGTCAATTTTGATGTGTGGTTCGGGTACGAGAGGGAGTTTTGCTGAGTCTGTTCAAATATGGCATAATGTGTAAATGGAAGAGGAAGTGAGTTCGACTGTTACTTTCTTTTTCTGAATGCATATTTCCATGGTTGGATATTTTATGTACTTTCATGGTAATGCTCAAGCAAAAATGGTTAGAGTTGTTCTTCTGGGTTGTTGGTTTATAAATTGCTTGAGTTGGACAAAAAAATGAGAATGGAATGCTGCATGGATATCTTCGCTGTCATTGCTAATTTGGTATCATTGATTACAAAGGGGTGATCCGTGATTTTCATTCGTGTGTTCGAAAAAAGAAAAAAAATCTAAATATACACTCGTAATTTTTTCATTTAGGTGTTCAAAAGTTAATATATGCACATAAATATAGAAAATTTACTCTATATATACACTGTAATTTTTTGCCGAGGGTGTTCGGGGCGAACACCCTCACTTACATGTAGATCCGACCCTGATTGATTGTAATGTTGAACTTGTTAAGATTGGTACTCCTTTTTGCAGGGATGAAAATCAATTGGTATTTTCAATTTTCTTATATTAAATGTCCCTAGTTCATATGAAACAATTCATAGAAGAGTTGAATAATGAGTATATGCTAGAGCTAGCCGCTGCCAAGTACACAACCTCCTCGCCCTTACTTTCCTGCTCCACAACATCATTTTTTTCAGGGAGTTTCTTCTAACTTTGGCTTTCACTGTTTAGTTACATTGAGGACAATGCAACATTTCTAGTCGGGGGGTGAGACCATTTTTAATAGATATTTTTGTGATGGCGTGTGATATGTCATATGATGGATGACAATTTGGTAGATTGACTTTATTTTGGTAATTTTTTTTAATTACATATTTATATTAGTATGATTGTTTTTTTTTTTTAACTAGCTTCTTTAGTTTTTGTTAGGAGTAAAAGTGGTGTGGGATGTGATTTTTGCTCCTTGCCCAATTTTGGCTTGCTTGGTACCAACATATTTAAACCTTGGCATATGAATTCTTGAATTTTGGAAAAGAAAAATGATTAAAGTAAGGATTCTTGTTGTGACTTTTAGATTCAATGTTTCGCTCTTTTGTTTACTAAATAGTCTCTTTAGACTAGAAGTAACTTTTTGAGTTCATTTGTTTCAATTGGGTTTTGGATACATATTTTACTTAGGTTTTCATGTGCCATGTGTGGTGAGATCTTTGTGAGTTCTTTTGCATTATTTGTAGTCTAGAACTTGCTCGGAATGGGTTTCAAGGTGAAATCCTAGACTAACTTGGTCTGGAAAAATGATGTTAGCCCTTCTTTGGATCGTTTTTTCCTTAAATTTCCTACCCTTACATATTTTCCCTAGTCAACCCCTTTTGAGCCTTTAACCTTTTCTTTGACAATCATGTTACAAGCTTTAACCTTTTGTTCTTTATTGATCTATCTTTTGGCATCCCACCTCCTTAAGGGCTTTGAAAGTGTAAACATAGGCTAAAAGACTAAGTTTGGGGGTGACGGTTGGAAGAGTTGTGATGTGGAAGTTGCGTAAAAGATGAAAAAAAAAAAAAAAAAAAAAAAGTGGAACCTTCCTTGGTTTTTGAAAAAGAACAAAAAAAAGTAAGAAAGATGAAAAAGGAAGGAAAAATAAGGAGCTGTGAATAAAGGGACGACTAGTTGGTGAAATGAAAAATGAAGAAAAGAGTGGAAAAGTTTGAAAGGAAGCATGCTTTGATTGTTGCAAATTGTAGTGCTTAGGGAGGTTTTGAGTCACTCTTACCCAATTGTGCCCTACCTTAACCAAAAGCCTACATTACAACCCTTTAAGTCCTAATTGATTTTGAACCAAGTGTGTCTATATTAGTGGAGAAATACATGAAGGGCAAGCTTATGGTATTACTTGTGTGCATTTGATCATCTTTGTGTGAGAGAGAGTTAATTCTTTCCATTTGATATTCCATTTGTGTTTCAAATTGCATTTTGCGAGTTGAGATTCTCTTTTGATTGTGAGGGCACATGAGAATTTGAGTTGTGAATTTGTTCCATTTTCCAATTGAGAGGAATGAACAAGAGAAAGTTGTTTTGTGATAATGAGGCAAAATTTTGAAGCTTTAGTGTCATGACTTGATTACTACTTTAATTAACTTGGTGTTTGAGCACTTGAAATGAAAATGAAGTTTTTGAGAAGAAGTTTTGATTCAAATGTTTTGATTAATTGGTGTACCAATCAAAGTCATGTTTTGCGCTAAAGTAGACTTTTTTTGACTTTGTGATGACGTACAAGACTTTGATGAGTCCTTGAAGGAAATTGTATGATTTGATTTGCTTGAGGACAAGCAATAGTTTAAGTTGAGGTTTGATAAGTTGTCGCATTTTACCAACTTATTTCTTCTTTAAACTTAGACTTTTGCAATGTTTGATCGAGTAAAAATAATGCATTTAATGCCGTTTACTCCTATTTTACATGCGTTATATGATTGTGTTGATCTAAAACAGATCAAGCGTAAAACAAGTCAAAAAGAAGTCAAATTGAAGAAAACAAAAAAGTGGCTGAATCTGCAAAAACAGATCTGCAATTCGAAAAATCAGTGGCTATTTTGTTCTAATTTTGATTGGGAAAATTGTGGGGCTATAAAAGGAAGATAAGAGAGAAAATATTGGGATCGTTGGCATAACGAAACCGCAAACGAAAACCTTGAAGTCCAACCTCAAGTACGAACCAAAATTCCAATGAATATATTTTTTTTTACTCTCAAAGCTCTCTCTCTCCCTATATTTCTTTTGCTCTCTGTATCTTTCTTTTTTGTTTTATTTATTTTTATTTTTTTGGTTGTACCGTGTTGCTGTGTATATATAGGTGAGGTTTATAGGGTTTGTGCAAGTGTGTGCTAGTGAAAATAGGGAGGTGAAGGAGTGGGAGAATGGGGGGATAAGTTTGGCTGAGAGTTCTTTAGGTAGAAGAGACTTGAGGGAGAGCAGCTAGGTGGTTATTTTAGGTGGGAGTGTTGAGGGGAGAAAACGTGACGGAGTAGAGGATTTAAGGGAATTTTGGATTTCAGATGATGTGGGTTCAGATGAGTTTATTTTTTACTCTTTTTTAGGTTAGCTTTTGATTTACTTTTTTTTCTTTCCCCCTATCTCTTCTTTTGGCCTTTTTTATGTTTAAAAGATAAAGATAAAATATTAACTAACTATGTTTAGACTAATAAAAATTTAGAAAAGCTAAATAGTTTGTCCAAAATAAAATGTAACTAAGAAAAATATTAAAACCACTAACTTATTTATTAAAATCTAAATTAGAAGAAATACATATTTTTTGTAAATTTTCTTTTCTTTTGAAAATGATAAAAAAAATGTGGGTTTTT
>NC_081343.1:57580075-57609376 GCF_029784015.1 Lycium ferocissimum
TTTTGAAGCCACTCCTTCTTATAATTAATTAGTTGGTCACATGTGAAGCACATGACCACTTCATGGACTTGGCCAAGGCCATTGCATGGCCGGCCACCCCTATACCTTGGGCCTTAGTTTTTCATTTTTTTTAGCCCAATTGATGATGGGTCGCTTTTGAAAATTCACGGGACTAATTTACAAGGTTCCAATTTTGCCCTTAACCTTCCTTAATATTTCCGCGTCAATATTTCCTTAGACATCACATGCACATTAAGAAAAATCCAAGCAAAGCCTTATTTCTTATCATTCCGAATTATTTCCAATTTTTTCGAATACGCACAAAATGCGAGGTATAACAGTTAGAGCTCGAGGGTCTCAGGTTCCCAGTTTAGAGGCGATTATAGCCAGAGGAGACCACCAGTACCGCGATGCAGCCAGTGCTGTAAGTTACATTCCGATCAATGTCGCCAAGGTTCAGATGCTTGCTATGCCTGTGGTCAGGTTGGACATATGATGCGACATTGTTTGTTGATGAGTTATAGAGTTGGGGTTCAGCCTACAAGATCAGCGGCTGGTTCTTCTCCTATGCGCCGATGTGCGGACTCCCATTCCCGGCGTCGGTGTGTATAGGGAGCATCTAGTTCAGGTGGCACTCGGCCCGTATTTATGCTCTAGCCGGACGACAGGATCTTGAGTCCTCCCCGCGGGGTTACGTATATTGACTGTATTGTCTCATGATGTTTATGCGTTGATAGATCCGGGTTCTACGTTATCTTATATTACTCCATATATTGCTGGTCGTATTGGGGTGAGACCCGAGCCAATTAAACCTTTTGAGATATCTACTCCGGTTGGTGATCCCGTGATAGCTAGACAAGTATATAAGAATTGTGTAATTGTAGTATGTGAACACTAGAACAAAGTTGATTTAATTGAGCTGGAAATGTTAGATTTTGATGTGATTATGGGTATGGATTGGTTGGCCTCTTGTTATGCCATTGTTGATTGCCGAACGAAAGTAGTTCGATTCCAGTTTTTGGGAGAACCCGTGCTTGAATGGAAAGGTAATATAGCATCTCCCAGAGGTAGGTTTATTTCCTACCTTAAGGCAAGGAAGATAATAGCTAAAGGCTACATTTATCACTTAGTCCGGGTCCATGACACTGAAGCAAAGCCACCAACTTTTCAATCCGTTCTGGTAGTGAATGAATTTCCGGATGTATTCCCAGATGAGCTTTCTGGTCTTCCTTCGGAAAGAGAGATTGATTTTGCTATTGATGTATTGCCAGACACCAAGCCTATTTCTATTCCTCCGTACCGAATGGCTTCTGCAGAATTGAAAGAGCTAAAGGCACAACTGAAGGATTTTCTTGAGAAGGGATTTATTAGGCCCAGTTCATCGCCGTGGGGAGCACCTGTTCTATTTGTGAGAAAGCAAGATGGTTCCCTACGGATGTGTATTGATTATAGACAGCTGAACAAGGTGACGATAAAGAATAAATATCCTCTACTAAGAATTGATGATTTGTTTGACCAATTACAGGGTGCCAAGTGGTTTTCCAAAATAGATGCGAGGTCGTTATCATCGTGAGAGTTAGAGAAGAAGATATCCCTAAAACAGCTTTCAAAACGAGATATGGCCACTATGAATTTCGGGTAATGTCATTTGGGCTGACTAATGCTCCGGCAGTGTTTATGAATTTGGTAAATAATGTATTCAGGCCACTCTTAGATTTGTTCGTGATCGTGTTCATTAATGACGTTCTTGTATACTCTCGGACGGAATTCGAGCATGAAGACCATTTACGCATTGTTTTTGGAATTCTTCGTACTCGTGAATTCTATGCAAAATTTTCAAAATGCGAGTTTTGGCTAAATTTTGTGACTTTTCTGGGCCATGTTATTTCAGCTGATGGCATTCGAGTTGATACTCAGAAAATTGAAGCTGTGAAGACTTGGCCAAGGCCTACAACGCCCACGGAAGTCCGTAATTTTCTGGGGTTGGCAGGTTACTATAAAAGATTTGTGGAAGGATTTTCCTCCATTTCAGCACCATTGACAAAGCTAACTCAGAAATCAGTAAAATTTCAATGGATCGATACTGTGGAACACGCCGCTTTCAAGAATTGAAGGACGATTAACTTCAAATTTCGGTCCCGACACTTCCGGAAGGGCCGATGGTTATGTTATATATTGTGATGCCTCCGGTGTTGGGTTAGGATTTGTGTTGATGCAAAGACAAGAAAGTCATTGCCTACGCTGAAGGCGAGTTGCGAAAGCACGAGAAGAATTATCCGACCCATGACCTTGAGTCAAGTCGGCGGTTATTCATGCATTAAAGATCCGGAGACACTACTTGTATAGTGTACATGTTGATATTTATACGGATCACAAGAGTCTCCGATATTTTCAAACGTAAGGAGTTGAACCTTCGATAGAAACGGTGGTTGGAATTATTGAAATATTATGATGTGAGTATTTTATACCATCCTGGGAAGGCGAATGTAGTGGCTGACGCACTTAGCCGCAAATCAATGGGTAGTTTATGTGAGGTCTCTCCAAAAAATAAAGAACTAATCCATGAGCTCCACCAACTAGCTAATCTTGGAGTTCGCCTAATTGATTCGGATAACGCAGGAATAGGTATTCATAATCTGACCGTTTCATCCTTGGATGTGGAGGTGAAAGAGCGCCAATACGAAGATTCTCAGTTGAGCCACTATAGAGATACATTTCATGAGAAAAAGAAGTCACCATTTGAAGTTTCTATAGATGAAGTTGTTAGATACCGAGACAGGTTATGTGTTCCGGATGTTGCAGAATTACGTCATCGGATTCTAGAAGAGGCTCATTTCTCTTGGTATTCTATTCATCCAGGAGCAACAAAGATGTATCACGATCTTAAGTTAATGTATTGGTGGGGTGGAATGAAGAAGGACATAGCGGAATTTGTAGCCCAATGTCCAAATTGTCAACAAGTGAAAATTGAGCATCAAAAGCCAGGAGGATTATTGCAAGCAATGGAAATTTCAACTTGGAAATGGGAAGCGATAAACATGGATTTCATTGTAGGGTTGCCCCGTTCCCGAAGCAAGTATGACTCCATATGGGTGATCGTGGACAGACTCACGAAATTAGCCCATTTCCTTCCAGTCAAAACTACCTATTCAGCAGAGGATTATGCAAGGTTATACCTCAAGGAGATAGTGCGACTTCATGAAGTCTTGATATCTATTATCACGGATAGAGGAGCCCAATTTACAGCTAAATTCTGGAAGTCTTTCCAAGAAGGTTTGGGTACTCAGGTAAAGCTTAGCACAACATTTCATCCGCAAACTAACGGGCAAGCCGAATGCACTATTCAGACTCTGGAAGATATGCTACGGGCGTGTGTACTAGATTTTGGTGGTAGTTGGGATGACCACTTACCTCTCATCGAGTTCGCGTACAACAATAGCTATCATGCCAGTATTCAAATGGCCCCGTATGAAGCTCTTTATGGAAGAAAGTGTAGATCCCCAATTGGGTGGTTCGAAGTCAGGGAGACACAATTAATAAGTCCAGAATTGATTCAACAAGCAGTGAAAAAGGTCAAGGCTATCCGAGATCGATTGTTGACAGCCCAAAGTCACCAAAAATCCTATGCGGACAACCGTCGGCGAGACTTAGAATTTCAAGTTGATGATTGGGTATTCTTAAAGGTATCACCGATGAAAGGAGTGATGAGGTTTGGTAAGAAAGAAAAGTTGAGTCCTCAATATATTGGACCCTACAAGATTATCCGCAAGGTGGGTCAAGTAGCCTATGAATTGGACTAACCCTCAGAACTTGAATAAGTCCATCCAGTTTTTCATGTCTCAATGCTTCAAAAATATGTTAGAGATCCTACTAGATCGTGCCGGTAGATGATGTGCAAGTGACGGAAAAGTTGACCTATGAAGAGGTACCTATTACTATACTAGACAGGCAAGTACGGAGACTTAGGAATGAGGAAGTGGCTTCAGTCAAAGTCTTATGGAGAAATAATAACCGAGAAGAAATGACTTGGGAAGCAGAAGAAAATATGAAATCTAAGTACCCGCACTTATTTCAACCCCCGGAAAAGATCCAAGATGAGACATCAACATTATGAGGTATGTGTGCTTTCTTTTCATGCTTTTGGTCGTGTGTGGCCATATATATATTGCTATTGTATTGCGGACCTGTGAGGCATGTTTATTATGGGTTGTTGTGACAGGATGGTAGTGCCCTATTACAGGGGAAACTCTGGCAAAATTTTCGTAGAATTCCCGAGAACTTAACATTCGAGGACGAATGTTTTTAAAGGGGGGAAGGATGTTACACCTCGGAAGAATTTCATGCCGTTGTATGATAGTTAGACTAACATAGGGTAAGGAGTATACAATGTTTCTATAAGTAAGAAAGGTTATTCAATGATTCTAGTAAAGGTTTCAAAGATGTTGGAAGTAAGAGGAGAAAGTTCCTTAGGAACGGCAAAGCATATGTTGTGTTTTGGAAAAGTTCCGTAAAGTACCGAGAAAATTTTGACTTAATGATGTCTTAAGAAAGAGTTATAATGCTCCTTATATTTCTAATGAAGTGTTAAACAAGTGCTAAGAAGGTTCCATAAGGATTGGAGATCAAACGAATGCCGAAAACAATTTATGAGAAATGAGGTTATACGACGGCTTATACGGTCCGTATAAGGGTCCGTATAACACCCAAAAGGAAGATGTTTTCCCCGATGGTGAACCACGGACACTTATATGGACCGTACAATGTTATGCGGACCGTATAAGTGGTCCGTATAATACCCGACGGGCTGAATAAGTTGCAAGTATAAATACATGTTCCCGCTCTTATTTTCTCATTCTTTCCACTTGTCCATCTCTCTCAATACTTATAGAGGGTTCTACATATTTCATATTCAATAATACAAAGGAAATCAAAGGTTCATATCATAAATTCAAGTGAATCAAGTGTAAGAAGCTCACTAGGGTTCATCCAAGGCAAGAAATCTCTTTAGAAGTGGAACTAGGGTTTTCCTCAAGTGGAGTATTTCTATCCAAAACTCATTCCTACTCAATCAAAGGTAAGTTTTATGATCATTCCATGTTGTTTAAAGTATTGAGAGGTTGAAAGACTTGGATTATGGAAGGAAGCAGAAAATGGGTTACAAATATGAGAATAGTGACATTGTTGAGTAGTAGATTAATATGAATCATGATTCTTGATATGTTGTGATTATAATTGTGTTATTAATGATGTTAAGAACATGGGAGAAACATTAGATGAGGATGAATGTAATGTTTTATTATGATCATGATTATGGATGACCTTGAGAGGAAATTGTGGCAGTTGGATAATGATGAACTTCACAAAAGTTATTGATTATGATATTATGAATGTTATTATTGATGATTGGGAGTTGATATATGATATGGAGAAAGTTGTATAAACAAACGAGATGCCCCCAATTTTCTCTAGCTTTAGTTCAAGCGTGCTTATGTTATCGATTGTCTAATATTAGTATGAACTCTCTTGAAGGTCGAAACACGAATATTGGAGAGGAACGTTTAAGTGATAGAGTAGCTAAAACAAAAGGTATGTGAGGCTAGTCCCTTCCTTTCTAAGGCATGAATCTTATGACATGATTTTCCCTTATTCTCCATGACCTTCTAACATTCCGGAAATTATGAGTCTATGTTCATGAAGAGTCCCATATGAGATAAAGATAAGAGATACGTTATGATAATGATAATGATGATGATGATTAGCTTAAGTCTAAAGATTCTAAAGTTCATGACATGATGTTTCTACAAAGCTAATGATCCCAATTATGATTCTTTGATGTTGTTCATTGTGCTACACTCACCTTATATGCAAATTCCTTCAAGCTTAGGCAGAATGCTTATGAAACTCCATAATGGAATCGGGGGTTCACGACCTTACGTCACCCCGATAGAGTATATTCTGTCTTGAGTTCTTATGCATGATTCACGATGACTATATGATGATGATATTACATCTCGCCTATATGGCCGGGCAGACACTGCTAAGGCGGGCAGCGTATACACCATGTCTAGATGGTATGCGTACACCACTAGTGGGAGGTATGAGATGGTTACCCCCGGACGCGGAGGCACCGGACGCGGGCTAATGATTATCAAACCGTACCTATATGGTCGGGCAGCTTACACATGTTATATCCCGTATTTTTGTACGTTGGATTATTCGTAAGTTAATCGGTATAAGTTTTAGGGCAAGATTATTTTGAGGTTATAAGTAATTATGTCATGCTCAACAAGTGATAGGTAAGTGGCGCGAAGTTTAGAGGTTAAACAAATCGAATAGTATAAGTTTCATTAATATTACACCCGTACTTTCGGGCTATGGTTCGAACCGCTCGCACCAGAGAATTTGGTCTATTCAAGTATGCAAATAAAGAGATTGGTGTAGAAAAGGATGAAGTCTCGAAATAATTTAGGACTTAACAAGTATGACGACGGTGATTGAGAATAATAATTGGTATATGCATAGAGAGGCTATGGACTAGAGTTATACCACATGATTATGATAATGAGTATATGAGGTGTGTAAAAGTGGTCTATATTTAAGTGAGTTGAGATAAAGAAATTAAGTGTGGGTGTAATTAAATAAATGTGGGAATAGAATATAAATGTGGTAGAATGGTCATTTAATAAACAAATTATTTCAGATTTATTGGATAACAATTAGTAGGATTAATTAAGTGGAAAGGGGGGAGGCTCCTTACGTGTCTTTTGCATGCCCATATGCATCAGATTGATGCCACATCATTTTACAAGGCTTATTTCTATCAAATGAGCATTTGCAAACCATTGTAATATTCTTTACTTTGAGATAAAGCTCTTTGAAAGAGCAAAAACATACCAGCATTCTTTTCTTTATCTTAAATCTCATTTCATTCTTATAAACAACTTCAATTTGGGGGAAAATTATATAGGAGAAGAATAAGAAACGTTGCCAGCAACACTGATCATTTTTTGAATTCTTTGAAGGCCCAAAAAGTTGGCAGCAACATGTATTCTTTCGGTGATTGTGTAGATAATTAATCTCAAGAACATCAAAGGGATTACAAGTAATCTTCTTGTTCCAGCAAACTCGGGAAAAAAAAAAAGTGGGCTGGTTCCATTATTGTTTATGGTGAGTAATCACTTCTTATTATTGTAGAGGTTATCATAAAGGTCGTCGTTAAGGTGTCTATCGTATAGGACTCGCGGGACAGTGTCTAAAAGTCGTGAATTTGATTGTTTGATGTTGCTCTAAGCTATTGATGAGCTATTCTTGATATGTAGAAGTTCTGAAGTTGTTGTCATGGTTGTGTATGTGTATGGTTGCTGTTGTTATGAAGTTTGGAAGGAAGAACGGCATGGAGAAATGTCGTATATTCATTTGTACAATGCGCTTGCCCCTCATCGTTTAGTTGTTATATCTTCTTATGGTTGATATTAGCGTTATTGTCGTCTCTTGTAGATTTACATGTGCTGAACGGGTTGGTTTTGTAGTAGCTATCGAGGTTTGATATTAAGCTAGTTTTCTTGTATATGAGTAATTAATGTTGTTGTCATGTTATTGTCGATATGGCTCATAAATTTGGAAGAAAGAAGTGTATAAGGTATCGTATACGAAGCGTACGTTGGTCTGTTTGGTGTATAATCTTAGATGTTGATGATTTGAGTTGAAAAAGAATTAAGAGAGGTTATTGGGTTGTTGTCATTGTTGTTGGTTTTGTTGATTGAGTGGTGGTTGTTAAATATTAAGGGAAATGCTGTCCATTTCATTTTTGAACCGAATCGTCATTGATGTACACGATATACGAAAGCCCTCTAAAGTTTACGTATTCCTATGGTTATAGGGTTGGCATATAATTGCTGAAAGTTCGTGATTAAGTTAAGTTCCTTGGACGATGTAAGGTATGTAAAGCTATCCTTTCTTTCTTTTTGGCATGATCTATATGAAACAAGCAGACGATGAATGTATAAACTCCAAAGAAGCTCCTATTCTTAGAGATATTAGGATGACTAATGTTCTTGATTTCCAGAAGCTTTTTCATTATGTCTTGATACGTGATTCCAGAAGTCCTAGCTTGATATAATCCATAATGACATTCGAGGGGTACTTGACGTGACTGTTGTCTTTAATTCTCTAGTGTTTGTTTATCCTACTTATTCTATTGAGTCTCAGATGATGATTTAGTTTGCATATGGTTGCTCACTACTCTGCTTGTGCATGCTGTTATTATATCTTTCACCGAGTCTCGGGCCGGGTATGTTTTCGTGCACAGTTTCACTACATTGTTCACCAAGTCCCTCACTAGAGGGCCGGGTACGGTATATATATGATGATATGATGATATGATGATGTGATGATATGATGATGTGATGATGTGATGATGGCACCGAGTCCCATGATGGGCCGGGCATGGTATATATGTATACGACTTATTCACCGAGTCTATAATGGGATATGGTATATGATATAGCTATGCATGATTTTCATTTCATAAGGCACGGGGACGGATTTCTTGATTGTCATACTTGTCTCCTGTAATCTCTATTTCAGTTACGATCTTCCTTATCGTATTTCATGCTTTATATACTCAGTACATATCTCGTACTGACCCCCTTTCTTCGGGGGGCTGCGTTTCATGCCTACAGGTACAGATACTCGATTTGGTGATCCTCCAGCTTAGGACTTCTACTCAGCTGTCTTGGAGTGCTCCATTGTTCCGGAGCCTAGACTTTTGGTACAGATCTTTTGATGTATATTTATGTTTATCCAGGGGTACGGCGGGGCCCTGTCCCGTCATATTTCACTATTGATACTCTTAGAGGTCTGTAGACATATGTGTGGGTTGTATATAGATGTTGTTCGAAAATTTGTGTCAATATGACTTATTTTGGGATGTTCCCGTACGTAGTGGCAGCCTTATCGGCTTGCGCATATATTTTGGGATGTTCCCGTACGTAGTGGCAACCTTATCGGCTTGCGTATTATGTTATGCTTGATTAGTTGTGAATCCTCAGGAGACAGGTTATCTTGATATATATATGACGTTTGGAGATAACATCTTGTGTTTGCAAACTTCCATATTATGTTTAGTTTCAGTTTGATTATATCTAACAGGTATGTTTACGAGTGTCCAGCTCGGGCACTAGTCACGGCCCATGGGTTTGGGTCGTGACAACACATATATGCATATATGATATGATGATGTTTATGAAGTAAGTTAGCATGCATTATTTCAGTCTTAAGTGACAATCAGTTACAGGTTGTTCCTTACTCGATGTCTCTTTATTTCATTGATATGTCATTATTGTTTATGCCTTACATACTCAGTACAATGTCCATACTGATGTCCTTTTCTTTGGACGATGTGCTCATGCCCACAGGTAGACAGGGAGACGGTGCAGATCCATAGGAGCTATCAGCAGATTTACAGGAGCACTCCATTATTTCGGAGGTGCTATTTGATTTATTATTTTGTGTACATATTTGGGCACGACCGGGTCCTGTCCCATCCTTATGTCTAGTACTCTAGTAGAAGCTCGTAGATACGTATGCGTAGGTATTATGGTCTCATGATTTTCTCTTCATTGTATATACATATTATTTTGATAGCCGAAGGGCTTATGTATGTAAATGTAGATATGCTCAAAATTGAAAATGGTTCTCCTTATGACTAGAAGTGTGGAGTAATAGTTAAATGTAGAATAAGTATCACGACTAGCAGTATGAGTGGTGCTCCGTAGTCTGCTCCGGGTACCCGTCATGGCTCCTTAGTTCGGTCGTGACAAACAGGGCCTGTGTCAATCCTAAAAGAAAATTACCACTTCAGTCTAGGGTATGCTCCCAGTAAAGACAAGCTCACAAAGGCTATCAAGAGAGAACCCAGAATAAGAAATTTACCTTGTCCGATTGCGGGCCTGTACCAGTCATTTCCCAGAAAGATGTCGATGCTGAATGTAGAAGAAACTGATGGGGTTCTCGAGGCGATGTTCCAAGAAGAGGGATGCTACACGATTATTGAAGTGAGTCAGGAAACGCTCACCATACACAATCTAAGGCCAGGAGAGTGCTTGAACAATTGGACATCCACCTCTCTTTTGGCTCCGCGGTAGAGAGAACGATTTGCCTTAAAACCTTTTGCTAAAAACGGCGACATCGGCTGAGGCCCAAATGATCGCCTTTTCTAAATTACTTCGTGATGTGTAAAAATGGAAATGGTCTGACGTTGTTCTGAATCAGGACCACAGTTTGTAATCAATTACTCTCGAATTAATGAAAAGGCTCGATCTACATAAACTGCTACCTTTACCAGATAATAATAATGAAAATTTTCTAACTAACTATGCATAACACAATAATAAACCTAACTTTATTTTTCCTACTTTTCCTCGCCTTTTTAGTAGTAACCATAATAAAACAACCGAAATGTCATGACGTGTCGTGAAACGAACGAGGAAAACAGCCAACAGGAATACAAGGAGTACGATGAATCGACAATGATGCCAGAGCTACTGGTAGAAGAGTTGGAAGACCTAGAAGATCAGAAGAAGCCAAATATAGATGAAACTGAGGTGATCAACCTCGGTGACGAAGAGGATGTCAAGAAGACATGAAACAGTGTTCACTTGGGAGCTCCACAGAAAGAAGAGCTCATAACTCTGTTGAAGCAATATGTCGATATCTTCGCCTGGTCATACGCAGATGTGCCAGGATTGAGCACTGAAATAGTGGCCCACATATTACCCATCAAGGAGGGTTTTTCCCCAGTCAAGCAAAAGACGCGAACATTTAAGCCAGAAATGAGTATCAGGATAAAGGACGAAGTAGAGAAACAAATCAAGTCTGGAATAGTGGAGGTGATATCCTACCCCACTTGGGTGGCCAACATAGTGCCAGTACCCAAAAAGGACGGAAAGATTCGAATCTGTGTGGACTATCGAGATCTCAACTGGGCTAGTCCGAAAGACAACTTTCTCCTCCCAAACATCCACATTCTATTAGAAAACTGCACTAAGCATGAGTTGTAGCCATTCGTGGATTGTTTAGCCGGGTACCATCAAATACTCATGCCGTTCGGCCTAAAAAATGTGAGCGGCCACGTACATGAGAGCTATGACTACCCTATTCCATGATATGATGCATCGAGAGATTGAAGTATATGTGGACGATGTCATCATAAAATCAAGGGAAAGCTCGGAGCATACCGTGCACTTGCATAAGTTCTTTGACAGACTTCGCAAGTTCAATCTAAAGCTGAACCCGGAAAAGTGAGTGTTTGGAGTGCCTACAGGTAAGTTGCTAGGATTCATAGTCAGCCGTAGGGGTATTGAACTAGATCCTACCAAAATTAAAGCAATTCATGAATTACCACCTCCCAAGACCAAGAAAGAAGTCATGAGCTTCCTAGAAAGGTTAACTACATTGGACGGTTCATAGCCCAGTCAACTGTGATTATAGAGCCAATCCTTAAGTTTCTCAAGAAGGACGTGCCCACAAATTGGACAGAAGAATGCCAAGAGGTATTTGACTAAATCAAGAGATACCTTTCTAACCCTCCCGTCTTGGTGCCGCCCAAGCAAGACTCTATAACTATATTTATCGGTATCAGAAAGTGTTTTCGGGTGCATGCTCGCCCAAAGATGATGAAGAGGGAAAAAAGGAACATGCCATCTACTATTTGAGCAAGAAGTTCACTTCCTCCGAAGCGTGGTATACGCTTGTAGAGAAAACCTATTGTGCTTTGTCCTGGATTTCCCAAAAGCTGAGACACTACCTATCAGTGTTCACCACTTACCTCATATCCAAAATGGATCCACTGAGATACATTTTTCAGCAACTTAAGCCCGTAGGAAAATTGGCTAAATGGCATATGCTACTGAGCGAATTTGACATCGTATACGTAGCGCAAAAGGCAATCTGTCCCGACCCAACCGGAGGCCCATAATGGGCACCAGGAGCTAATCCACCGGGCACCTCTCATTATACTTTCACAATCATATCTAGGTGAGCCATATGGCTAAATCGCAATTCCTATGCATCCATAATACAATTTCATCGGGCTAAGGCACTTTTATATCAACATTATGAACTATGCCCACATATATATACATAAGCTGACAAGGCTATCAAAATGATATACAAAATATGAGCCGACAAAGCTGAGAGACATCTAGCTATACACGACTATCTACAAGCTTCTAGTAAAAGTATGTAACATCATAGAGGCGGGACAGGGCCCCGCCATGCCCATATAAATACACAAAAGAATAGTACCAACGGCTGCAGCTCCGAATCAAATGGAGCTCCTCTAGACAATCTCTGATAAAGCAGCCTAAGGGTCGAGTCTATCTCTCTTTCCACCTGCCGCATGAACGCAGCGTCCACAAATAAAAGGATGTCAGTTTGAACAATGTACTGAGTGTGTAAGGCATAAGTAATAACGTGATAAAATCATGAAGGGTATCATAAGATAGAAGAGCCACTTATACCTCTTAAGATGTTACATCACACTTACTTACCCCTTTCTCTAAAGAAGACCTTCCATACATATACATATACATACATATATAAATAGCATTATCATCATAACGTACCCGGCCATTTCAGGACTCGGTCTGTAACGTACCCGGCCACAATGGGACTTAGTGTTATTCGTACCGAACTGTAGTGGTGTGCACAATAGGTGTCTTACCCGGCCGACTATAGCGCGGCTCGGTGTGAGAATATACATAAGTGTATAGATAGTATACAAGAGAATCCAAAGGAAACTTTACGACTCTATCGGAGTGACATAAGGTCGGTGAACCTCCGATTGCCATTATAGAATCATCATCATCATAGAGAACATTTATCAACAATATCATGAGAACCTTGAAAATTATGAGGTCTTAGCATTTCTAAGAATAGGAATATTATGGATATCATGTATAGGTTCACAACAAGGAATCATGCCTTAAGAAAGAAAGGGTTAGCCTTACATACCTTTATGTCTTTTAACTACTTAACGTTCCCCTCAAAAGCCCGAAGGATCTACATTCAAGAGGGTTCATACCAAGGTTAGGTTTCAAAGACACTCTTAAATCCAAACTAGTATAATTTATGAGCTAACGAAAATTGGGCGGCATTTCCCCTATTTCATCTACTTCTACCAAATTCCAAAACTACTCCCAATCAACAATGACATTATTAACACTGCCATAATTAAGAGACTTCATTCAAGTTAGGCTCCATTCAATCCCCACAACTCTTTTTCATAATCACTCATAATAACAATTTCAACACAACCCCATATACACTTGTATACAACACTTCCTCAACATCATTAGTACCACCCACAACAAGATTATACTCACAACATGCCAAGAATTGTAATTCAAGTTAAGTTATAGCTCATAATATCCTCAAATTCATACTTGAACTCTATTTTCATTTTTCTTCCTTCAACAAAATGGCACAACAATCCAACAACTTAACTATATGCAAGAGATGTAAAAAATTACCTTAATCACACAAGAACAAGCCTTGGATCAACTTACTCCACCAAAGTGAAGTCTCCAACATCAACACCAAAAGGAAAGCTTGAGCTTCACAAACCCTAGTAAGCTTCTTAGCACTTGAATCTCTTGATTCTCTTGGGTTTAGCATGGATTAGTTTATAGACTTGGGAAGAGGGTTTTGGAGGGCTCTAGGATCTGATTTGGGGAGATAATGATCCCAAATTAGGTAAAACGAAATATATAAAGCGTCACTTAAAATATCATCGGCCATTTTGACGTCCACTTTGACGGACCGTCAAACTTCTTGCGGTCCGTCAAATAGCCCAGCCAAATAGGCCTCACTGTGACCATTTCACGGTGGTGGCTCCACCATTTGACGGGCTATCAAACACCCTACGGTCCGTCAAACTGCCCCTTTCCGATAAGTTACTCCCTTCGATTCGTTTGACTTCCAATCCTTATAGAACCTTCTTGGCACTTGTGTAACACTTCATTAACCATCTAAGGGGCTCTATAGCTCCCCCTCAAGACATTACTAAACAAGTTATAACTCAATCGATGCGAAATCTTCCTAAAGCATGACTCAAATTCTACTTCCTTCGACGAACTCAATTCCACCGATTCATATGACTCCAAAATCTTAAGGAACGCACTTAAAGTTACCAAATACTCCCCTTAACCTTACAAGGACTTCATGTCCACTTTAGGCTTGCGTTAGTCTACTTATAATGAAAACAACTCGAAATTCGAAGATGTAACACAATCAAAGGACAAGCCCTAGCTAACCTGCTGGCAGAAAGTCCCGTCGTTGACGAACTTGAACTATTACGAACATTTTTCCCAGACGAGGAAGTGATGGCTATGGAAGAAGAGGTGGTAGAACCATAGGAAGTGATGGCTATGGAAGAAGAAGTGGTAGAACCATACTCGGGCTGGAGATTATTTTTCGATGGAGCAGTCAATTACAAAGGATTAGGCATCGGGGCAGTGTTAATATTAAAAAAAAATGACAACACTATCTGATGGCCGTAAAGCTCAACTTCAGATGTACCAACAACATGGCAGAATACGAGGCATGTATCCTCAGCCTCAGGATGGCGTTAGACATGAACATACATGAAGTGTTGGTAATGGGGGACTCCGATTTGCTCATAAATCAAGTGAAAGGAAATTGGGCAACTAAAAATGATAAGATACTCCCATATGTGAATCTGGTACAGAGAATGTGCGGGAGGTTCAAGAGTATTAACTGTGCATACTTCAAGGGCTCAGAATGAGTTTGCAGACACAATGGCTACGCTAGCGTCTATGATCCAGCACCCTGATAGTACTCACATTGATTTGTTAGAGATCACACTGAGAGAGGAACAGGCTCACTGCGCCCATGTCGAGGCCCATCCAGATGGCCAACCATGGTATGCCGACATCAAGGCCTACCTGGAGAAAGGAGAGTACCCTTCAGAGAGCTCAACAAATCAAAAGAAGACCATCAGGAGTTTGGCTAATGGGTTTTTCTTGAACAAAGAAGTGTTATACAAAAGGACCCCTGACCTTGGGTTACTCGGTGTGCGGACACCGAGGAGGCTACAAAATTGCTAAAAGAGGTGCAAGCAGAGGCATGCAGACTGCACATGAATGGATTCATCCTTGCTAAGAAAATTCTGAGGACAGGATATTACTGGATGACGAGCAGGACTCCTGTAAATTCGTACAAAAGTGCCATCAGTGTCAAATACATGGGGATCTGATCAAGGCTTCCCCACAGAATTACATGCAATGAGCTCACCCTGGCCTTTCGTGGTATGGGGAATGGACGTCTAGGACCCACCGAGCCTCCATCCTCCAACGGACATCGTTTCATCGTAGTCGCCATCGATTACTTCACTAAATGGGTGGAGGCGACTTCCCACAAATCAGTGACCAAGAAAGTCATGGCCGACTTCGTCAAAAACAATCTAACATGTCGTTTCAGTGTGCCAGAATCCATCATCACAGACAATGGTGCAAATCTGAACAGCCATTTGATAAAGGACATTTGTGAACAATTCAAGGTAACCCACGAAAACTCTACTGCCTACCGGCCACAGGAGCCATAGAGGCTGCAAACAAGAACATCAAAAAGAATCCTGAGAAAAATGGTCGACAACTACAAGAATTGGCACGAGTAGTTGCGTTATGCTTTGTTGGGGGCATAGAACGACAACCCGAACTTCCACTGGAGCAACGCCATATCTCATCGTTTCGCATGTTTCGGTCATACCACAGGCGGAAATCCTTCACTCTCAGATCATCTAAGAAGCAGAGCCGAAAGATGCAACGGGTCGAAATCGTTATGAGCAACTAGCCATGACAGAAAAGAGAAATGGTGGCGGTGTATGCCACATACAAATTGTACCGGCAAAGATGTCTCGAGCCTTCAACAAGCGGGTCATAATTTGACTTTTCTAGATCGGACAGCTCGTGCTCAAGCGAGTTTTTTCTCACTAAGAGGAATATAAGGGAAAATTCACGCCAAACTGGCAAGGACCCTACATGGTCAGGAAAGTGCTATCAGGACGAGCCGTAGTCCTAGCTGAGATGGACGGATAAGAGTGGCCTAAAGCCATCAATACAAACGTGCTCAAGAGATACCACGTTTAGGATTCCATTTGCTTGTAATCGCATTGTTATTTCCTTGTAATCGTACCTTTTGCTTGTAATTGTACTCTATAATAAAATAGGCAAAAACAAATCATATATGTAATGAACTATGCAATGACCTGACTTCCTCACAATGGGATATGTAGGCAGTCCATACCGGACCCGGTCACTTTATTAGTAAAACCAAAACTCAGTTATTTTAGTCCGAACTACATTCGACATGAATTCCTGCTGCGACAGGATGCGTAGGCGCTCTTGAGCTCGATCGTCATAAAAGAAAAACCAAGAAACCCTTAGGAAACCACTGAGACAATAAGGCAGGAAAAGTCAACAGGATCAAGCTTGTAAGGGTCAGCACAAGAATCAGACAGTGACAGAAACAATCAACAAGGAAAGAGACAAAGTAAAGCAATACATTGAGGTAGAATTTTTAAGGGAACCTCCAAAATTCCTGCTTAACAAGACAAAGCAAGGGTCACTCAGAGAAAATCCTGAAACTGAGGAAGAATTTTTTAGAAAGATCTCAAAAATTCTATCAGCGCAAAAGTCAGCATTCATACCTCCGAGGAGAATCGGAAGACCTCGTTCGAAGAAAACACACGTCATGACACATAAAAAACGAAACAAACATTTATTTTAAGGAAAAAGCAACATACATTTTATACAGTTGTTACTCTGAATTTTTTTAAAAAATAGCATAATTACATCCCCAGAAATATCTCACGAAATACCGAGCCCAAGAGGGTTCGAAGGCCCATCAAGAGGAGACGCCAGATGGGAAGACAATGACGCTAATCGACTTCTTAGGAAACTCATAATTTTCTGTGGATATAGGTTTTTCTTTTTACAGGACAGCAGGTATGTCGCCAACCGGTTTACTCACGACAAAGGCGAAAGGCAAAGCTCAGCCCAGCCGAGAAGGACCAAAAAGGTCACGGCAAAAAATAGGTAATAAAGACACATCTGGCTGCAAGGGTCACAAAGCAAATGAGCGTAAAGACAAATCCGACCAAAAGGGTCACACAAAAAGTGAACAGCAAAGATATATCAGACCAAGAGGATCACAATTGATAAGCATAAAGATATATACGACCAAAAGGGTCATGACAAGTGCAAAAGGGCACATCCGACCACAAGGGTCAATAGCCAATACAACGGACAAAAGAAAGATTATCCAGCCACAAGGGACATATTTGTCATCTGCATGCCAAGAAGGCCATTTATTTATTTTGTCAAGAGGGCCATTCATACAAACTTCTAAGAGGGCTATTCATACAAACTGCCGAGAGGGCCATTCATATCAAACTGCCGAGAGGGCCATTCATTCAAACAAGCCAAAAGGGCCATTCATATCAAACTGCCTAGAGGGCCATTCATATCAAACTGCTGGGAGGGCCATTTATATCAAATTACTAAGAGGGCCATTCATTCAAACAAGCCAAAAGGGCCATTCATATCAAACTACCGAGAGGGCCATTCATATCAAAAATGCCAAAGAGGTCATTCATTCAAACAACCCAAAAGGGCCATTCACATCAAACTGCCAAGAGGATCATTCATCCAAATTGCTGAGAGGGCCATTCATACAAACAGCCGAGAGGGCCATCCATCTAAAATTTCATAGAGAATATCTGCATATTGTCAAATCTAGCGAAAAGGCACACAGCTGCCATAAAAAAGCCGGCTTGCTGAACCAGATCCAGACAAATTGCGGAGCAAACGTGGAACTTTTTCTTACGTAGCCGGTCAAAATAGGGTGCCCATGAGGGTCAAGCTCTCCGACCAGGATTTGAAAGCCATCCGATCTCAGACTCGAACAATTTGTCATGTTTTCATTTTCTTTTCTAAAAAACCGCGACCGGTCGGACACACATCGGGAAATCTAAAGGTATTCCTGCATAAGGAACATACTCTTCTCCAGCGAGTTGAACTACATGTAACCTGATTCCCAGAGACCAAGGATATGTAGGTGAACTCAAGACCATAGAGTCGGTCACATTCTAAAACTCATCCGAAAGAACCCCAGTCACAACACTGAGGGTCTCAGGACTTCCATCGAAGACACTCAAAAAAGTCTTTAGTTGAGTCAAACTACAAACGGCCTGAATTCTCATATAACCTGAGATATGTAGGAAACTCAGAAACCAGGGTCCGACCACGTATATGAAAATTGCAAGAAGAGATAAAGGGTGAAATGAGTTTCGGTCAGTCAAAAATTAGGGATAGTGAAATTTTGTAGCTCAGGGATGGTCCCGCCATCCCCGAGCACCGAAGAGGCAGTTGTTGACACCTAATTTTTGACCTCCCGTAATTTACTTTAATTACTCAGAGTCCTTAAAAAATAAATAAAAGGAGATATGCACCTTAAAAGGGTTTAAATATTTTTTATAAAAATTTGTTCAGACCAATATTTTTACTCCTTTAAATTGGTGAAAGGTTTTTCATGACATCACCAATTTATTTAGAAGTTAATTGGTACTTTTATGACATTTATGAGATACTTGTTAGATTTAATCAAGAAAAAAAAGATTATCTTGTTTTAAAATAATAATCACTTATTTAATGGTTTAAATTATCAAAAATTCATAATTAGCAAATACTTTATTCCCTTCAATCCAAGGAGTTTGAGTAATTTAAATAGTTGATCATTTCACTCCTTTAATCTTTAATTTTTTGCATAATTGTGTAATTTGTCAAAATTAGTTATAATTATCTACAAATGTTTTAATCCGTCAATTAAATGGCCCTTATTGCAAATTGATGTTTAGAATATTTAATCATTTCTGTTATGGCGACAATTAATTTAACCAATTCATGGTTTAAGGAAATTGGGGTCATTTTTGTAAAATTATTCTCTTAATGGCCTTAATAGAAACAACCAAATTCATTGGCTTAAATTAATTAAGGTCAGTAATGCAATTTAATTTTTTAAATCTACTAATTAAGCCAAATATGACCATAATTGAAATAACCAGTTACATTAAAATCAATTAAGGCGAAATTTGGCCATAATTGAAGAAATCAGTTGGATTAAAATCAATTAAGGTCATATTCGCAATTTTAATCCCATTTAAGCAGTTGGCCATTTTAAAATTATTTTAATAGGATAATTATGTCCTAATTTTGTCTATAATTAAAATACTATTTTAATTATCAAATTATCTATTTTCTCTCTCTCTCTCTCTCTCTATATATATATATATATATATATATATATATATATATATATATATATATATATATATATATATATATATATATATATATATATATAATATGGATACACTAGGTATACATATATATGTATACACAAAGAAAAGGGCCAGCCTTATACAAAATTTTTGGATCGAGTCCAGCCCAAAACAGACTAGGACCCGGCCCATGCTTGCCCGCCTCAGCTTAAGGGCTGAAACCCTTTTCTCTTATTCATTTTGTTTCCAAATAGCCCCTTCCCCCTTCCCCTTTCTCTCTCTTCCTCTCGCCTGCTCTATCTTCTCTCTCTCGTCCTAAAAATGGAAAAATCCCAGTGCATGTGTGAAGTACACAGCTTTTGGAGTGTTATTTATGTGCAAAGAATTAATTCAAAGGCTGGTTTTTACTTATATCTTTCTACAATCGGTAACAATTTCTTTTCTTTTGTTTTTCTTCGAAATTACTTAGTCAAAATTGATTATTATTGTCTAATTTTTGTTGTAGTATGTTCATTTGCTTGATTTCGATTGGTTGGGGGGTGAAGGGTTTGGATCGAGTCGAATAAGGCTCAGATCTAGTCGTTCATTTGTTGATAAGTTGTTTAAGCCATAGATTTGCTTTGTAAGTTCATTTTCTGGGAAAGATTGTTTGTCCCACATCGATATTTGGAATGCTTGAATAATTTTTGGGGTTCTATAAATAGAAGCCCACCCTCACCAAAAAAGAGGTCGGAAAAATTGGGAAAAAATTAAAAGAGGCTAGAAACTTCAAATTCAAGCCTCTAGAAACTTGGAATTCAAGCCTCTTAAGTATAAAAATTTTAAGACTTCAACTTAGTTTGAGGTTTTTCTGAGTTCTAAAAATTTGTTTCTTTCTTGTTTTCGAGTTTGTGTGGTTGAGTGTGGTTTTGGAAGCACAAAAGGCTTTCAAGTGTGATTTTGACCACGACTGCATTATTAAAAGGTAAGATTTTATCCTTTTTACTTTATTTTGCTATTTCTCAGTAGTTTGTTGTAGGATGGCAGCCTGTTTTGGTGTTGGTTTGTTTTTGGATTACTTTTGGCTCAATTAAGTGACAATGTGCTGTTTAGGTAATGTTTAAGGTTCATTAGATTGTTTGGAAGTGGAGATTACTTCCCTAATTTCACAAAGACATGCTTAACATTAGTAATTAGTTGCTGATATAGATTGAAAGTGTGATATTAGATAATGTATTAATTTTTTTCTATAGATAGGGATGACCCGATTGCTAGATGGTTTGTTAGATGTTGAAGTTTTCTGTTTGGCTGCTCAAAACTTAAAAAGGAAAGAATCTAATTATATGATTCATAACAGTAATTTAGTGAATTCTTAAATCAATACTAAACCTATTTAAGTGTAATAAATTGCTAAGATATTGTGATGATCTATCTTAAATCATTTAAGGCAGTGTTGTAACGACCTGTTTAGTCATTATAGTGTTTTGACCCATTTAACCTTGTTGACCCTTCCCCAAGTCCCGTTAGTATGATCTATGACATAATGAAGTCATTGGGTTGGTTCTCGCAAGGTTCGAGTGTAAATTGGGTCATTGATGGAGAAGCTAGTTAAGTTAACGAGTTAGAGTCGACCACGGTCAACGTCATGTTATGATGACCCCGTGTCAATGTTTTGAAAGTTCCATAAAGTTAATATGATGATTTTGAACTTGTCCACAAGTTTTGGTGAGGTTCCGAAGAGTTTCAGATGGGTTTGGGTTTTGTCGCGCTCGTATTTGATGTTTCCACCTTAGGTCTTTGGATAGAAAGGGGTCCAAATTGATCAAATGACCTTTGTTTTGTGTGAGGTTTGAACCATTAGATCCGTATCATAATTACGAATCTATAGTAAAAAGAATCATCGTGTTTCGCCTCCGTATGAGAGAGTTATGCCCTTTTTCGTTCTGGCTGTTCCAAAGAAGTCCGCTGTAGCTGACCTATGGCCGCTATAGCGGGGTCACTGAAGCGGCCATGGTGATCGCTGAAGTGACCGACGGGGGTAGAACTGTTATATCCCGCATTTTTGCACATTATGCTAAGTTAAGGACAAAACCATTTCGGGATACAAAGTCGGGACTTTTGACCTTTGATTTTATTTTGAGACATAACTTGTGCATGAATTTGTTGGTATGGAACAATTAGGAAAATTTGGGACCAAAAATGGAATTTGTGAAACTTGAAAATCATGCATTTTTCTTGCAATTGGCCGTGTGGCTTGGAGGAATGGCCCACACAAATTGTGTTCAATTTTTATTGCTCCAACACATGGTGTGGGCCAAGGACACTTGTGCCATATACATATAAGCACAAAAGATGATCAACTAGTCATCCTTATTCATTCCCACACTTAGAAAAAAAAGACCAAGAAGTTGAAGAGAAAAGGGGGTCTCGGCCAAGTGAGGAAAAAAATCAACTTCAATTTGAGCCATTCCAAAAATAATTCCTTGGTGTAAATCCACTAATTTGAGGTCCCTAAGTAGCGTGGAAGCGTTGTTCGGGTCATCCAACCATCCGTTTTGTAGATCGCTAACCCTAGCCTAGTGGTGGAGTTGAAGAAGAAAGGTGAGATTTAATTATGTTTTATGTGTTATAAATGTTGTATGCATGTTGTAGTATGTTAAAATGGAGGAAATTCATGAAATATGACATGTTGGAGTTGAGGTTGTATATGTAGTATATGGCCGTGTAAGTGTGTATGTGTTGTGTTGTGTCGAAGCAATGAATTAAAGTCTAGTTAGCATGTTTTGAGTGTTGTGATGTGATGAGATGAATGAAAATCATGAAGTTGGCATATGTAGTGTTGGCCGAATATGGCCTGTGAAGTGTAGCAAAGAATGAATAAATTCTATTTGGAATTTTGATTGTAGTCGTCGTGAATTTTATGTTGACGATAAGAGTTTAATGACTCAAGATTGATATTGGGATGTCTATGGGCTGAATTGGAGAATTATGTGCATTTAATGTGAATTTTATGTTTATGAGAATGATGTTGCTAGAATGTGAATTGTTGGTACAAATCATGATTCGGAAGCTAGAAATGTGTTATGGGTGTTGTTCTCGGGTTTGGGACTGTTTCCGGGTAAATCAGAGCATTTGTTGGATTGTTGGAAATATTGTATGAATTGCTTATAATGTCTTTGAATATTGTTGGTATGGGTTCGGGTTAGTATTTGAATGTATAAGCGTTAATGTTGGCTTGAATGTAAGTCGTTGAATTGAAAGTATTGAATGTCATCGAATGACATAAAAGAGAGTTATTAATGCTATATTGCCTTTCGGATTGGTTATTGATGTTGCTAGGTTGGTTGTTGATGTTTTTGTTGTTGATTTGTCCGAGTTAAATTCTCGGGGGTGGTCTATTTACAGGGGAAATGCTGCCCAAATTTCCGTAGAATTATGTGTTAATTTGGAAGTGAACTCTTAAATACTTATAGTTGACGTTGGCATTTATTGATGTTATGTAGACTTTGGGCAGCCCGAGACATAGGTTTGATTTGGACTAGCTTGAGTTTGAGCTAGCGTTGACAGCATTCGAGGTATGTAAAGCTTACCCTTCCTTCTTTTGGCATGTCTTAGATACGGCTAAGTTATGATATGTTATGAGTTTCGGGGGTAATTCTATTCTTAAAAATCCGAGCACGTTTACGAGTAGTATTTGCTTTTGATGTTGGCATCATTATATGGTCAAGCTATGGTTATGCATCTTTGTATGATTGATTTTCAAAAGTTGTATAAAAGTTTTGTTTTCAAAAGAGTTTTGTTCTTAAACGATTCCGAAACTACGAACGACCGTAACTTTCAAGAAAAGGCTCGGATCGCTTGGATATCTTCGCAAATGGTTCTATGACGTATTATAACTATGATTTTCATGGGGCGGGCCCGACTTGAGTCGACACCCCTCCGTAGGCCCCGCGACTTTCCTTATGTACTTTGACGATTTTTGAAAGGATATGATATGACTATTATTCCGATTTCAAGTACGATCAGGTTACTAATCTTTCGAGTTTGTAATAATGGTTCGATAACACGTGATGACTATGACTTTCGTAGAGAGGCCCGTGATTGGGTTGACGCTCGCCCGTGGGTCCCGCGATCTTCTTCTGTATGATTCTGATGGCTCTTTGAAAAGAACTTAATATGACTACCTTTCTGACCCCCGAGTATGATTACTTATTTATCTGTTGAGTCTGAAATAAGGACTTTTGTGTATGTGATTTTGATACGTAACTATGGTTTCTGAAGTTCGGTCTGATCTGTTCTCGAGTGATATTCAGAGGAAATTTGATTTGGCTATTGTCTTGGTTCGGAAATAACAGTTCGCTTTGGTTATTCTATTGGGTTTGTAATAATGATTTGTATGCCGGTACGTGATATTGCCGCTGGGTATTTGGCCGCGGTATGTTATGTGATGTTGCCGCTGGGTATTTGGCCGCGGTATGTTCTGTGATATTGCCGCTGGGTATTTGTCTGCGGTATGTTCTGTGATATTGCCAAGGGGTATTTGGCCGCGGTATGTTATGTGATGTTATAGTGCCGCTGGATTTTGACCGCGGTATGTGGTGTGATACTGAGTCCTATGCACAATTTGTTTTTCTTGAGAAAAATGCTATAATAAATAAACATTTTTGGTATTTTTGGATATGTACTTACTTTCTGTACCTCCGTTCCGATTGTGACTCAGATTTGATTACTATATTTTTCTGCTTTGCATACTCAGTACATATTTCGTACTGACCCCCTTTTCTTCGGGGGCTGCATTTCATGCCCGCAGTACGTACGTACGGTTCGGTGATCCGCCGGTCTAGGGACACCTATCCCATTGTCGAGAGCTCCCTTTATTCCGAGCCTACATTTTGGTATATATTCTCCCGTTGTGTATGTATTTGTGCATTCAGGGGTACGGCGGGGCCCTGTCCCATCATATGACTCGGTTGATCTGTACTAGAGGTCTGTAGACATAGATGTGGGTTATGTACAGTTTTGCTCGGACGTGTTGTGTGAGCTGTGTTTGGGCGGCCCATCCGCCGTGGCGGCCTCGTCGGCTGCGTATATGTTCGCCTCGATACATTGTATATATTATGATAGCCTTGCTGGCCTCTGTGATATATGTATGTTCACATTTGAGACAGCTTGAAACAGCGGTTGATATTTGCATACGTATATGCGATTCTGTTTGATAAATGTGTTTGGGTGCCCAGCTCGGGCACTAGTCACGACCTACGGGGTTGGGTCGTGACAAGAACACCCTATTTTTATAGTCCAACTCTGAACCATTACCCACAAGACCCCAAAGTCAGTTTTTTCAAGAGAGAAAAAGGCAAACTTCATTCCATTCTTTGGTGAAAGCATCTTGGAGGGTAAGTCCCCACATTTATTTGTTCCCTTTCCTTTCTTATTCAAGTTCCATGATTATTCTAAGGTCCATCAATGGTCGGTGGAAATCCTAGAACTCTAGAATTAGTAATCACTTAAATAATTAGTGGGTTGTTGATTTTGTTGTTGATTAATCATCTAGGAGTGTAGATTATCACTTTCTAGGAAGGGAATGTTATATCCCGTATTTTTATACATTGGAACAATCCGGATTAATTATGATAAGTTAAGGACAAAACTATTTCGGGATACAAAGTCGAGATTTTTGACCTTTGATTTTATTTTGAGACATAAGTTGTGCATGAATTTGTTTGCATGGGACACTTAGGAAAATTTGGGACCAAAAGTGATATAAATGGAAATTTGAAAATCATGCAATTTGGCCCTTGGCCGTGTGAATTATTGGAAATGGCCCACACAATTTGTGTTCAATTTTAATTGGAACAACACTTGTGTGGGCCAAGGGACACATGTACAAGTCTTGCTAGTATACAAAGATGACTTCTAAGTCATCTAATTCATTCCCAACACTTAGAGAAAAAAAAAAGAACAAGAAGTTGAAGAACTTGAGGCTCTCGGCCAAGGAGCCAAAAAAAATTGAAGTTCAATTCAAGCCTTGCCAAAATTATTTTGTTGATGCAAACCCACTATTTTGAGGTCCCTAAGTAGCGTGGAAGTGTCGTTGGAGCGATCAACCCGCTAGTTTTCATTATCACAAACCCTAGCCTCTTGTGGAGTTGAAGAAGAAAGGTAAGAATTGATTATGTTTTATGTGTTATAAAGGTTGTATGTATGTTGTAGTATGCTAAAATGAAGGAAATTCATGAAATATAGTGTGTTGGAGTTGAGGCCATGTGTGTGAGATTTAGCCGTGTAAGTGCGTGTGTGTTGTGTTGTATTGAAGTGATGAATTAAGTTCTATTTAGTATGTTGATGGTTGTAGTGTGAAGAAATGAATGAGAATTATCCATATGTATATATGTTGTGTGTTGGCCGAAAATGATCATGGAATATGACAAAGAACGCATTAATGTCGCTTAGTGTTTTAGTCGTCGTCGCTATGAATTCTATGTTGGAAATGAATGTTTAATTACTCAAATTGATGTTGTAATTGTTGCGGACTGATTTGGAGGTTATTGTACCTTTAATGTAACTTGTATAATTGTGAGTATGACATTGTTAGAATGTGAATTGTTGGTGCAAATCATGATTTGGAAATGAGGAATATGTCATGGTGGTGTTCTCGGGTTTGGGGACTGATTTCGGGTGAATTGGAGCCATTGTTGGATTGTTGGAAATATTGTATGAATTTCTTAGAATGTCTTTAAATATTGTTGGTATGGGTTCGGGTTAGTAGTTGAATGTATAAGCGTCGATGTTGGCTTGAAGGTAAGCCGTTGAATTGAATTTATGAATGTTGTTGAATGATGGAAAGAGAGTTATTATTGTTGTATTGCCTTTCGGATTGATTATGGATGTTGCTAGGTTGGTTATTGTTGTTGTTGTTGATTGATTTGGCCGAGTTAAATTCTCGGGGTGGCCTTATTTACGGGGGAAATGCTGCTAATTTAAATAAGAATTAAGGGCTAAATTGGAATTAAATGCCCAAATGTCTCTAGCTAATGTTTAGCATACTATGACTTGTTTGTAGACCTTGGGCAGCCCGAGACGTAGGTTGGATTTAGCTTGAATTTGGGTTATCTTGGAGAGCGTTTGAGGTATGTAAAGCTCAACCTTCCTTCTTTAGCATGCCTTAGTTAAAATAGGCTATGACACGAACCTCGAGGAAACTCAATTCTCGCAATCCGAAAGCATGTCTATGATACGCGTTTGTTTCTTGATATTCATATGTTGATGCTGAAATATTGATCCTATGTCCTTGGAATTCTTGATTTGTAAAGGTTGCATGAAAGTTTGATTTTTAAAAGAGTTTATTCTTTAACGATTCTAAAACTACAAACGCCTTAACTTTCACGAAAAAGCTCGATTGCCTTGAGATTTTCGTAGAAGGTTGTATGATGTTAGACGAGTGTGTTTTCCATGAGCGGGCCCACTGGGTCACACCCGTCCGTGGGTCCCCATGCGACGTTCCTTTTTTATGTAATTTCGACAACTTTTGAAAGAATATCCGTAATTATTTTCCGATTTCAAATATGACTATTTTACTTATCTTTTGGGTTTATGACAATGATTTTATGCATATGATTACTCACGACGCTCGTGCACTCGTTATATCCTTGCCGAGTCCCGGCCGGTTCGTTGTCGTGCGCATTATGATATATCCTGTTATCTTGTGTTTATGGTTCACCGAGCTCCTCGCTCGAGGCCGGGTTCCGCTTATATTGGGCGTTATGCTGTGTTTGGCGTTATGCTGTGTTGTGATATGTGACGGGGATTCGGAGATTTGAAACTTTCTGGTGTTATGCTGTGTTATGGCGCCATCGACGGGCGAGCGACCATATTTTCTCCGTGCCTATGCATGATTTGTATTTTAAAAGTAAACATTTTTGATATTTTGGATATGTGCCACTTTTCATACTCCCCCGTTTCGATTATTACTCGGATTTGCTCATGTTTACGCTGCATACTCGGTCCATATTTCGTACCGACCCCCCTTTCTTCGGGGGCTCGCATTTCATGCCGCCGTGAGTACGGACGCACGCTTTGGTGATCCACCCGTTTAGGACACCCTCTTCTGTCGTTGGAGTGCTCGCACTCTTATTCGGAGCCATATTGTCGTATATGTCCGTTCGTTGTATTTGTACATATTTGTTCGGGGGTACGGCGGGGTCCCGTCTTATGATTCCGTTTATGCATTTAGAGGTCGTGGATATGTATGTAGGGCGTACCCATTACCGTACGATTTGTTTGCATGATATATGTTAAGGCGATCCCATTCGCCGTGGCGGCCTCGTCGGCTTGCATTTGTATATGTTTTGGGCCGTTGCGCCATTTGATAGCCTTGCGGCTTTGATATATTCGGTTGTGTTTTGAGATTTGTTTGAGATAGTTTGATATAATACCGACGGCGTTTGATATTTATGTCCGTATAAGCCATCTTGTTGTGACTCGAAAATTTATGAATGTGTTTGGGTGCCCGGTCGGGCACTAGTCACGGCCTACGGGGGTTGGGTGGCGAGCGAAGTGGCATCGCAGCGGTTCGTCCTCGGAATGTCTACGACCGTGTCCCGGTAGAGTCTTGTTTATCGGTGTGTTGTGCACCACATCTAAGCGAGCTACGGACATTTAGGATGTTGTCTTTTCTTCGATCTTAGATCGTGCGATAGAGCTGTGTTATCGACGATGACTGCGCGACGAAATGTTACGTCGTTTTCGGCCGATACCTCATAAGGCCACCGCCCCGGAAGGGCAGAGTCTCTCGGGTGGCGAGGGAGACGGCGAGCTCCGGGATGACTACTAGGGCTCGTGCTCGAGATTGGAGCGGAAGATTGTGCCTCCGACAGCTAGTTCTACTACGCCGCCAGTATCGGAGGGATTTGGAGCGACTACGGTGGGGGCCGCAAGATAGGGGGCGGCTCCACGCGGCCCACGCGGCACTTTTGATGCACCGTACCTCAGTGCCCCCGCCCGTGGGCGGATGACGGGACCTTACGAGAGGCAATCCGATCGACTCGGTTGGTAGCGAGAGGTGCACACGGACGAGGGGAGCGAGGGAGGATCGTGTGAACGGACACGGCGGTCACGGGGCCGTGATTTTCTACTTTATGGGCCACGTAGTTTTTCGTCAAAGCCCGCAGGACCCTCGACGAGTTCATCCGATGATGCATCGTACCCCGCGGTTGATTAGTGCTTCCGAGACGCAGTCGGTTGAGATGACATACCCGTTGCACGATGTGTGCTAGCGGTATGAGTCGTGGATGCTTGTCCGAGAGGCGAGGGTGCCCCTCGGCAAACAGAGCGGGCGAGTTTACGGAGAGGCCTTCCCCGGGCCCATTTACCGCTCCCGAGGCACGGCCGAGTGGACGATTCCTGTTGTTAAAGCGCAGAGGGCGGTACGGTCACCGATTACGGTTTAGAGTTCGATTCGCCGGCCGATATGCGCCTACATATGTTGTCGACATGACCGAGGGATGCACCGATATATGAGGCTGGACCGGACATGATTGACAGTTGTTTGGTGATGGCGGCGGTATGGATATTGCCCGCGTACGGGCACACGACCGGGGTGGAGGAGGACCGAGAGAGAGGGCACCACCGACAGGCCCACGACAGGGGCCGACCAAGAGGGCTAGATCGTCTCCGGGTATTAAGGGGATTTTCGAGGCATTCGTTATGACCCGTATTTCGTACGTTGGAATATTTTTAAGACAATTGCGGAAAGTTAAGGGCAAGGCCATTTCCCTTTTGTTTCGATGCGCAAGTCGCTCATAAATATTATTGGCGTGGATATTAAGAGGCAAATGTGGAATTTGGAAATTATTATAGTTCAAGACTTGTTGGAGAAGCCATTGTGGTTGGCCCCCCTTTTATTTGGGCAATTATTCAACCTGAAAGGGGCGGATTTTTAAAGCGGGGAAATATATATATAT
>NC_081343.1:57609476-57619626 GCF_029784015.1 Lycium ferocissimum
AACTTGTTCTCATCACTTCGTTTGATCTCCAATCCTTATGGAACCTTCTTAACACTTGTTTAAAACTTCATTAACAATCCAAGGGACGTTATAACTCTTCCCCAAAACTTCATTAAGTCATCATTAATTCGATACTCGTAAATCTTGCCCAACACATAACATATACCTTACTTTCCTTAACATCTTTCGTCTCCTACTTCCAATGTCTTTGGAAATCTGAATTAGGACCATTAAAGGCTATTTCCTACTTATCAAGATACCACACACTTTATGCTCTTCATTCGCCTATTCACTGTGCATCAATAAAAAAATTTTGAGGTGTACACGATCAAGAATAAATATCCGCTCCCAAGGATTGATGACTTATTTGACCAATTATAAGGCACCAAATGATTTTCAAAGATAGACTTGAGATCCGGTTACCATCCGGTGCAAGTTAGGGAGAAAGATATTCCTAAAACGGCATTCAGAACCAGATATGGCCATTTTGAGTTCCGGGTAATGTCGTTCGGGCTAATTAATGCACCGACAATATTCGTGGATTTGATGAATAATGTGTTTAGGCCTTTCCTAGATTTATTTGTGATTGTGTTCATTGATGCTATCCTGATATATTCTAGGTCTGAGGCAGAACATGCGGATCATTTGCGTACCGTTCTTAGAGTTCTTCAAACTCGAGAGTTATTTGTCAAATTTTCTAAGTGTGAATTTTGGTTAAATTCAGTGACCTTTTTGGGGCATGTTATTTCAACTGATGGTATCTTTGGTGGATACCCAAAAGATTGAGGCCGTGAAGACTTGGCCAAGACCTACAACACCTACGGAGGTTCGTAGTTTTCTGGGCTTAGCGAGTTATCTGTGAGTTTTGTAGAAGGCTTTTCTTCTATTTCTGCACCACTCACAAAGCTGACCCAAAAATCAGCCAAATTTCAATAAACGGATGCTTGTGAACGTAGTTTCCAAGAGCTAAAGGGTAGATTAACTTCTGCCCCAGTCCTGACACTTCCAGAAAGATCGTAAGGTTATGTTGTCTATTGTGATGCTTGAGTATTGGGTTAGGTCGTGTGTTAATGCGAAGATGGTAAGGTGATTGCGTATGATTCAATTTTCAGGTTGCGAAACATGAGAAAATTATCCGACCCATGATCTTGAATTGCTTGTTGATTCGCATTGAAGATGTGAGCCATTATTTGTATGGCGTCCATGTTGTTATTTATACAGATCATAAAAGCCTCCAGTATATTTTCAAGCAGAAGGAATTGAACTTGCGGCAAAGGTGATGGTTGGAATTGTTGAAAGATTATGATGTTAACATCCTATATCATCCCGGGAAAGCAAATGTTGTGGTTGATGCTCTTAGTTGTAGATCTATAGGAAGTTTATGTGATGTTCAGCCGGAGAAAAGGGAGTTAGCTCGTGAGCTCCAGCAGTTAGCTAGCCTAGGGGTCCGGGTAATGGACTCGGGCGACATGGGAGCTACCATTCAGAATTCAGCGGTCTCGTCGCTAGTAGTTGAAGTGAAGGAGCGTCAATACGAAGATCCCATGCTAGTTCATTACAGAGATACATTCCCTCAAAAGAAGAAGTCATCATTTGAGATTTCTGAAGATAGAGTTTTCTGATGCCGAGGCAGGTTATGTGTTCCTGATGTTGCAGGATTACGCCACCAAATATTGAGAGAAGCCTGTTATTCCCGTTATTTTGTTCACCCCGGAGCAATGAAAATGTATCATGATCTTAAATCTATATATTGGTGGAATGGAATGAAGAAGGACATAGCGAAATTCGTAGCTCAACGTCCTAACTGTCAGCAAGTGAAAATTGAGCACCAAAAGCCCGGCGGATTGTTACAAGCGATAGAAATTCCAACTTGGAAATGGGAAGTAATTAACATGGATTTCATTGTAGGCTTACCCCGTTCCCGACGTAAGTATGATTCTATATGGGTAATTGTGGACAGATTCACGAAGTCAGCTCATTTCTTGCCGGTCAGAACTACATATGTAGCGGAAGATTATGCAAAGCTTTATGTTAGAGAGATAGTACGACTTCACGGTGTTCCAGTATCTATTATCTCCGATAGAGGGACCCAATTTACAACCAATTTCTAGAAAACTTTCCAAAAAGGTTTGGGGACTCAGGTGAGTCTTAGCACGACATTTTACCCATAGATGGATGGGCAAGCTGAGCGTACCATCCAGACGCTTGAGGATATGCTACGGGCATGTGTATTGGATTTTGGAGATAGTTGGGAGGATCACTTACCACTTTTTGAATTTTCTTATAACAACAGTTATCATTCTAGCATCCAAATGGCTCCGTATGAGGCTTCATATGGGTGCAAGTGTAGATCTCCAGTAGGAGAGGCTAAATTGATAAGGCCGGACCTGGTCCAGCAAGCTATAGAGAAAGTCAAGCTTATACAGGATCGATTATTAACAGCTCAGACTCGGCAGAAATCCTATGAAGATAATCATCGAAGGGACTTAGAGTTTCAAGTTAAAGATTGGGTATTCTTGAAAGTGTCGCCAATGAAGGGCGTCATGAGATTTGACAAGAAGGGCAAGCTTAGTCCCCGATACATTGGACCTTATGAGATTATACGCAAGGTAGGCCATGTGGCTTACGAATTGGATCTAACTCCTGATTTGGAGTCAGTTCACACGGTTTTCCATGTATCGATGCTTCGTAAGTGCATCGGAGATCCTTCCAGAATTGTACCAATAGATGATGTCCAAGTTACCAAATAATTTCTTATGAAAAAGTCCCCATTGCCATTTTAGATAGGCAAGTACGGAAGCTCAGAACCAAAGAGGTAGCTTCCGTTAAAGTTTTATGGAGAAATAATAATAGAGAGGAAATGACTTGGGAAGCATAAGAAGACATGAGGTTCAGGTACCCGCATTTGTTTCCACCTCTAGAGAAGGCTCAGGCAGAGATGCCATTATCCTCAGGTATTTAGTTCTTACCTTGACGCTTTCCTGGCCGTGTGTGGCCATGGTTATTGATGTTGTTGTTATAGCCCTGTGAGGCGATGTATTTTGGGTTGCCGTTGCAGGATGGTAGTGCCATATTATAGGGGAAGCTCTGGCGAAATTTTTATAGAATCCCCAAGAACCTAACATTCGAGGACGAATGTCCCTAAGGGGGGGAGAATGTTACACCTCAAAAATTCTGGATTTGTTGCCTTCTGAATTGGTTAATGTGAGCTTAAGGTGATTATGAAATCCTTACAAGATTAAGGGAAGTATTAGATATCTTAAAGTGCATACTATAAGATTTTGAAGTCATATGAATATGGGAAATTTAGTGTTATATCCCGTATTTTGTACATTGGGATATTCCGAGCTAAGTGCGGAAAGTTAAGGACAAGGCCATTTTCCGACTTTGTTTTAATGCACAAGGTGCGTATAAATTTTATTGGTGTGGAAATATTAAGGAAAACTTGGGGCTAGAAGTTGGAAAAAATTATTTCATGAAAATGGCCATGTGGCCGTGAGATGTGGGGTCCTCCCCCTCCCCCCCCCCCCCCTTGATTGGCCAAATTTGATTAGTTTAAAACTATGAGTGGTACATGTGTGCACCATGCATTTGTAGGGACTAAGTATATGTAGACAAAGGATGACAAAGCAAGACAAGTATTCATCTTTCACCACTTAAGAAAATTCAAGAAGCTTGGAGAAAAAAATGAAGAACCATTCAGCCAAGGGCTGGCCGAATATGGTCCCTAAAAATTGATCAAGAAAAATAATTTTCTTCTATCTTTTCTACTAATTGGAAGGTCCTCTATAACGGAGTAGTTGTTGGAGCAAGCAAAGCGTTCATTCTCGCGAAACACACCTAGCCGAGTAGTGAAGTCAAATGGAAAAATTGAGGTTTAATCTTCTTTACATGTTTTATAGATGGTTGTGCGTGTTGTAGTACGTTGAAATGGATGAAATTCATGAATCTTTGTATGTTAGTGCTTGGCCGTGAGTATGGGCTGTTTTGTGACAAGGAGTGAACTAAATTTACTTAGTGTTTTGGTTGTTGTTGCTGTGGATTCTATGATGTAAAATGAAGGTTTAATGATCCAAGTGGAAGTTATAAACGTATGGGCTGATTTGGAAGTTAATGTGATTTTAATATAGTTTCTTGAATTTATGAGAATGATGTTGTTAACGTGTGGATTGTTGGTGTAGTTCATGAGTTTGGAAGAAAGAAATGTGTTGTTGTTGGTCCTATTGAAGTTGGAGGGTTTTGGGTGGCATTGTGTATTGGTTGGGTTGTTTTGAATATTGTGCGGATTGTTTGAAATGTTCTTGAACCTCATTTGAATGATCTCGGATTAGTACTTGAACTTGTGAGTGTTGATGTTGGTTTGAATGTATGTAGTTGAATTGAATGTAAATGGAATGTTGTCGAATTATGTAGAAAAGAGTTACTAGCGTTATAATGCATTTTGAATTGATTATTGATGTTGTTAATATGGTTGTTGGTATTGTTGTTGAAGATTTGGCCGAGTTGAATTCTCGGGGATGTTGAATTTATAGGGGAAATGCTGCCCGAATTTCTGTAAATAAAGCGATAGCTTGGAATTGAATTCTTAAGTGCTTATGGCTAATGTTAGTACTTAATGATGTTGTTGTAGATCTTGGGAAGCCCGAGACTTAGGTTTGGATTAGCTTAGGAAGCGGACGAGGCATGTAAAGCTTATCCCTTCTTTCTTTAGGCATGTCTTAGTTGTAAGTAAGCTATGATACGAGCCTCGAGGTAACTCTATTCTTAAGATCCGAGCATGTCTACGATTCTTATTCACTTCTTGATGTTGGCATTCTTAATATGGTCGAACTATGGTTCTTAAGTCTTTTGTATGATTGGATTTCAAATGTTGCATAAAGAGTTTTTGTTCTTAAAAGATTCTATGTCGAATAGGTCTCTAACTTTCATAGAAGGGCTCGGATCGCTTTGATATGTTCGTAGAAAGTCCTAAAGTGGATAATGTCCGTAACTTTCATATACGGTCTCGGATTGCTTTGATATGTTCGCAAATGATTCTATAATGAATAATGCCCGTAACTTTCACAGGCGGGCTCGGATTGGCTTGATACATGTTTATGATCCCTGAGACGTTATGTGACGTGTTTCATAATGATATTTCAAGAGTCCTAAGTGTGATTATTATTCGGATACTCGAGCGTTGATTTGTCTACTTATCTATTGAGTCTGAAATGATGATTTATATGCATATGGTTTCTCACTACTCTGCTCGTGCGAGCTGTTATTACTTCTTTCACTGCGTCCCGGGCCAGGGCATGTATTCGTGCAACTCCACTGCATTATTCACCGCGTCCCTCACTAGAGGGTCGGGGCACGTTATTCACCGCGTCCCTCACTAGAGGGCCGGGGCACGTTATATGATATGATGATGGCGTCAGCCCACAGGATGGGCCGAGTATGATATACATGATAAAGACATGATCTCATTCACCGAGTCCCTCACTAGAGGGCCGGGTAGGGTATATATATGATTACTTCACCGCGTCCCTCACTAGAGGGCCGGGGCCGTGATATGTACATGTATATGATGATTTTATTTATCGAGTCCCTCACTGGAGGGCCGGGACACGTTATATAAGCATATGTTCATGATGATTATTCACTTACGTTTCTAAATCCCATAATGAGTTGGATATGATATTGACATGCATGATTTATGTTTCAAAGGCAAGCCTTACGATTTTCTATACTCCTTATTTCGGTATGATCCCGTTTTCTATGTTCATGCTTTACATGCTCGGTACATATTCCGTACGAATTTTCTTCGGGGGGCTGCGTTTCATGCCACGCAGGTGTACACAGACGAGTAGAGGATATTAGTAGAAGATGTTCCAGCTGGATTGGCGAGCTCCATTTCTTCCCGGAGTGCTGCCGAGTCAGAGTATCTCTGTTATGACAATCTCGAGTATGTTAGAGACTTTGCAGACAGAGTCACGTGTATGACATGTCAGTTTTGTAAGCGGCTCTGTAAGCCGATGTATCATTATGCATTGTATTACGGATTTCATATGATTACAGACTTTGTTTGATTTGAGAAGGACTGAAAGCATGTTTCTTTGAAAGGCTTACATTATGCATTCATTTCATGATTTAAGAGTCCAGTAAGATTACGAGTAAGACAAGGATCAGCGGGTTCGCTCGGCCCTAAGTAAGGGTCGGGTGCCCATCATGCCCCATTGAAAATTGGGGTGTGACAAATTGGTATCAGAGCAGTTCGTCCTAGGGGTTGTCTGCAGAGTCGTGTCGATGAAGTCCTCGTTTATGGTGTGAAAGCGCGCCACATTTATAAACAGGAGGCTTCGGGGCATCTAGGGTGGTTACTCTTCTTTCACATCTGAGATCGTGCCATAGAGCCAAGTCATAGGAAATGAGATTCCTTACACTAACCTTTGATTTCAGCAAAAGAATGGCGTCGACAGAAGGAAGTGACTGACGATATTGGAAGTTACAAAGCACGCAGGTAATCAAAGGTATGAAAGGTATATGTCAAATAAGGTATTGAAGTACGATCGAAATGTAAAGTTGAAAACTAAAAAGGAAAGTAAACAAGAAAGCATAACAGGTATAGTTTGAGTTGGGCATAAGAGGTATGTTCATCATTTCCGTACTGTTGTTGATATCGGGAGCCCTGTGTGTCCGTGATATGATACGATATATATACATATGTTGGCCCTGTGAGGCATTATTGGTATTTCCTGCGTGCAGGTTTTGAGTTAGTAACAATTACAGAGGAAACTCTGCTAAAAATTTTCCTGGAAATAAAAAGAGAATGAGATATAGGTTTGTGATATGACTTGAAAGGTCGTACTAATAGTAATGATAGGATTTGACTAAGTTGCGAGTACGGCTGACATCGAGAAAGAAGTTAATTGCTGAATTGAGGATAATAATAATTAGAAGGTCGATATCGATATGGTAAAAAGAATTTGGAGAGGGCTTGTAATCCTAAGAGATGATTTAGAAAAGGGGCTGGTAAATCTTGATGGAGTGTTATTTAAGGTACCGACCGAATTGATAAGATGAATGAATTATGACGAGCTTATAGTTAAAAGAAGTAATAGTATGATTAAGACAAGAGTACAGAGGAAAAGAATTGTGACGGATATGAATGTATTGATAAGACAGCTTGTGAGATATTAAGGATAAAGTTGTCACACCCCGATCTTACTAGGGTGTGATGGGCACCCGACCCCATATTCGGAGCCGAGCGAACCCGCTGACTCTTATTACATACATATTTTCTTTGGATTCTTAGATTAAACAAAAATAAAATACATAGTAAAACTTTCAAAATCTTTTGTCGTTTCCATTAAACACAATCTGTAAACATAAGGGCTCGTAACATAATGTATAATAAAAACACATCGGCTCGTGGAACCATTTTCAAAACTCGACACACTAAACCCACGACTGCGTCCGCAAAGTCTCTAATTTCGAACAAGCCGCACAAAGACATATAATCGACTCGGCAGAAGACTCCGGTACAAATGGAGTCTACCAACTCCGCTGGAACGTCTCCCGCAATAGCTCTTACTTGTCCGAGTGTACCGCGCGGCATCAAACGCAACGCCCACAAAAGTGGGGCGTCATGACGCAGTAATGTATCGAGTATGTAAGCCATGAGTAATATCACGAAATCATAATAGAGAACATAAAACACAACATAGAGAGAGTGATATAACCGTAACTCGTTTGTCTATCATGATAGATATTGTGCACGCTAACTTTACCTTTTGGAGTACTATATAGATACCGAAGTAAAGCCCGACCGTGTAGGTGCGGTGTATAACCGCCGACCATACGGGTGCGGTGAACTACCGCCCGACCATATAGGTACGGTGTGTAACGCTTTGCCGAAGCGCACCATGGAATAAAGGAGTAATCGTCATCCGAGTGCCCGCCGGGGTGGATGCCATGCATGCTAGCTTTTAAAAAAAAAACATGTAAATATAAGTAAGCTGCCGACCCCGTAGATCGGTGTATAATGCCCGTCCATAGGAACGGTGTATAAGCCCGCGTCCGGGCCTCCCGCGTCCGGGGTATAATACCGCCCCACCCAGTGGTGTGCCGCCGCCCGTCGGACGGCACGGTGTCATAAAAATAAATCATATGTAAAAATAAAGCATGCACGAGAGCCCAAATGAAAACTACAACTCTATCGGAGTGACGTAAGGTCGGTAACCTCCGATTACATTATGGATAATCGGGATCGCCCACCCTCGCCTTGAAGGAACAATTATAAGGCGAGACTATCAATCAAGGATAACATCACGGGAAAACATAAAACGGGGTCATGACATATCATTTCATGTACTTTGAAACCTTTAAAATAGTCATTATCCAAAAATTAGCTTAACATTTCATATCGTCGTATTCATGGTACGAACATATCCTTGGCATATTCGTCCTAGTCCTTTTCTCATATCTAGCATCATTATTGTCATCATAAAATCATAGTCGTTGTTTTGGTCATAAAAAATTTCAACAATCGTAAAACTTGGATTTTGGAGAAAAATGGATATTTTGGAAAACATTCATAAACTTTTAGGAAGGAAAATCATGCTTTGAAATCATAACTTCTAACTTTTGAAAATAAGGACGTTATAGGAGCATTTATAAGATCGCAACGTATGATTCATGCCATAGAAGGAAAAGGAACGAGCCTTAACATACATCTCACGACCAACTAGCTACGCTTAATTGTCCAAGCTCACTACCGCTATTCTACTTTCAAGAAAATTGATGCAACCATTAGATTCATTACTAAGCACACTTGTCTTGATTTTTCAAATAAATTCACTTATGATCTGCCGAAATTTCGGCAGCATCTCCCGTAAATACACCATCCCCGAGAATCTAACTCGCCCAAATCATCAACAACCCAGAATGGAACTCGGCCACATTATCAATAACGATACCAACAATTATACCAACAATATCAACAATCAATTCAAGACGCTTTCCAACATTAATAACCTTTGCCATACAACCCAACTTACAGTTTTTCAAACAAATGTCTCTCTTTCAAGTTCATGCATTATATTTATAACCTACTTATTAACAATATCATTCTTACCAATATAAGGAACCATAACAAAGTCACACGCACTTCTTCCATAATCCATAAACAATCACAACTTCATTTCTAGCCCTTAAATTCTCATTTTTCATCATAGAATCCACAACGACATCAACTGGAATATCAAATGAAATTAATTCATCATAGCTTGCCAAAATGTCACGACCCAGCTCCGTAGGCCGCGACACGTGCCCTAGTTGGGCACTCATACGTACCTTAACCTAAATTAGCAAAATATTACAAATAGCGAAATAATAACCCAATGAGTCCGGTGGGCATGACGCGCGAAGGCCGATAGTACGTCACAAAACATAGATAAGCCATAATCGTACGCAACACTCACGCGTATACTCTGAACCCACGCTTACGTGTCTACGGACCTCCAACGAGCGAGAACATAGCATAATCATATGACGGGACGGGGCCCGTCGTACCCGAAATAAATATGTACAAACGTAGCGAAAGTTTTATACCAAAACAACGCTCTAGGACAAAGGAGCACTTCAACGATTTGACGGATAACCTACAACGGATCCACGAATCGGTCGTACGTACTGCGCGGCACGAAACGCGGCCCGAAGAAGGGGTCGGTACGGAGAAAATGTCTTGAATATGTAAGCGAGAAATCGTAATAAATAAAATCCGTCGAACGTAATGTACGGAGGAAGCATAAGGTACATAGGGAATCAAAATGCATACGAGAAAAATCATAAGTAATGCATGCGAAAAACATATGCAAGCCGGCCCCCGCTATGGGACTCGGTGAACGAACAGAGGCGGCTCCCTTCGGTCCGCGCATGAAAGACAACTTGAGTAGGGGAATATCTCCGAACAAATCATAACATACCAGTGGCCACGTAGGAACATAATCGTGGGATATCGAGAATAAGCGTACATGCACATACGTACCTGACCCATGTACGTATATACACCCCTACGCACGGGGGCGCGCGCGAATAATGCGGAGGAATACGCTTGAGAACATTCCGGCCGGGCTCGGGGGGAACATTGGGTCCCAGTGGGGTAGTGAGA
>NC_081343.1:57619726-57629601 GCF_029784015.1 Lycium ferocissimum
CCGCCCCAAGGTGAGACACGACTAATACATGATTATTCTGTAATACAATCGGAGGTTACCGACCTTGCGTCACTAGATGGAGTTATAGCTTTCGGTGGGCTCTTATGCTGGCTTATGTTGTGATGATTTCACCGCGCCTATACGGCTGGGGAGCACCACTACGCTGGGCGTAGTGGGCGTCTTATGGAAGATTACACCATGCCTATACGGTCGGTCAGCACCACTACGCTGGGCGTAGTGGGCGGCTTATGGATGATGATAATAACACTGTGTCTATATGGCACGGGCAGCACCACCAGTGGGTGACATGAGATGATTACCCCGGACGCGGGAGGCACGGGACGCGCGGGCTAATGATGTTTGATTCGAGCCGGATTTATGTATGTATGTGTGTGTGTTTTGAAGGTAAAAGTGAGCATGCATGATTCCGCCTTAAGAAGCGATTCTACGATTATACCTTTTTCTTATATCTTCCATATTTCCTTATTATGTGGTTGTTCATGTTACGTACATATTATTCGGGTTATCATTCGTGCCTTACATACTCGATTACATTGCACTCGTACTGACGTCCTTTCTTTTTATGGACGCTGCGTTCATCTTCGCGAGATCGTATTGCGCGCGGAGCGAGCTAGACTAGTAGGATTGCTTTTAGCACCTCGCCCGGCCCGACGAGCTCCCGTTTGGACCGGAGCGACCGCCCGTTTTGGTGAGGCTCTTTTAATAAACGGGTATGACGAGGCTTGTCATCTCTTCTCTGATCGTATTCTATAGAATACGTAGACGGTGTTATGTAGCCGTGATGTTATGCGGCCTTGTCGGCGCTTGCGTTGTTGTACTGATATATGTAGTGGCCTAATCGGCTTTCTTACTTTAAATTATTTATCTTTGATATGTATGCGTTGGCCGTGAGTCCTCGAGACGGTGTTTCTTGTGTTGATTGTTCAGGAGACAGTATAGCTCAGTTATGGATTATATATGGGCCTAGGTTAATCAGTGAGAAGTGAATCCAAGCATAGAAGTGCTTGATGATAGTGGTCGGGTATTTGTCACGGCTCATCGGTTTGGGTCGTGACCCGAATATTGGAGACAAATGGTGTCTGTCATTTGAGCATAGGGAAAAGAGGCTTGCGACTTCTTAGTTATAAATGTGGCCGGCGACACATCCATAAATAAGACTTTACATGGACATAGTTCCACATTGCTTTGAGAACGTTGTCACCTTGATCTCTGAAACAAAGGGGATTGAAATTGTCGTGGTGCTAAATTATGTCTGCATAGATACTTATGTTCTTAATTAGTGATCTCGTGAAAGGACGACCTCGAAATGCAAGCATCCTACGCGTCTTCTGCCGTGAATGGGGTCGACATGGTTTTGACTTGTTAGGGAGTTACGTATCCCTCTTGTTACACCTTAGAAATTCCCCGTTAGCCTACAGTGAATAGGCCATCGAAGGGTATAACGTATACGATGTTTTGATAGGTAAGAAATAGCATTGGAGGGTCCTAATTAAGATTTCCAAAGACATTCGAAGTAAGTTAAGGAAGTTGCTAAGGAAAGCAAGTCATATATTGTGTGTCGGACAAGAATTACGAGTATCGAGTTAATGACGTTCTAATGATGCTTTGGGAAAGAGTTATAACATCCCTTAGAATGGTAATAAGGTGTTAAAAAAGTGTTAAGAAGGTTCCATAAGGATCGGAGATCAAACGAGTCGACGAAAATGATTTCGGAAAGCTGGGCAATATACGGCCAGACATACTGGCCGTATAGAATTCACGGACCGTATGTCCAACCGTAGATTCAGCCCAGTATGCCATGTCTCACTGGACTAGATCTACGGCTAGACATACCGACCATATGTTGGTCCGTAGATCTCGGTCGGGACAGGTTTTGAATTAATATAAGGGACCTCTCTCTCATTTATTTTCATTTCATCGCTCATCTCCACAACCCAAGAAGCCTCTAGAACATTCCATATACTTCATCAATAAGAACACAAAGAAAATTGATGATCAACTTCATCAAACCAACAAGAATCAAGAGTGTGAAACCCATTAAAGTCATCCAAACCAAGAAATCCCAAGAGAGGTGAAATAGGGTTTTGGTGCAAGAGGTGTATTGCCATTCAAGGCCTATTCCTCCATCATATAAGGTGAGTTTCATGATCTTTCCATGTTGTTTGAAGTATTAATAAGTTGAAACACTTGGATTGTAGAAGAGCATAGAAAATGGGTCATAAATGTGTGAATAGTGTCATTGTTGAATAGTAGTTGGAATGAATCATGAAAATGGATATGTTGAGATTATAAATATGTTATGAATGACATTTAGAACATGGAATAAATATTATGTGTGAAAGAACGCGATAGTGGACTTTGGTCATGATTATGGGGAATTTGAAGTGAAATTGTGAAATGTAGACAATGCAATGGAATGATGCTTGTTGTTTATGATATTATGAATGTTGGGAGTTGATATGGAATATGGAGGAAGTCATATAAACAAAGGAAATGCTGCCCAATTTTCTCTAGCTTTAGTAAGCCCGTTCTTATACTTGTGTAGCTAATGTCGATACGAATTCTCTTGAAGGTAAAACGTGTGCATTAAAGAAGAACGATGCAAGCCATAGAATAGTTAAACGACAAAGGTATGTGAGGCTAGTCCTTTATATCTAAGGCATGAATCTTATGGCATGAATTTTCTCCTTCTTCATGAATTCCCTATCTTCAATAAAATTAAGAGTCCTTGTTCATGAACAGCTATATGAGATAAGAGATACGATATGAGTACGATAATGATGATGATAAGCTGAAGTCTAAAGACTCTAGAGCCATGACATGATGTTCCTATAAAGCTAATGATGCTAGCTATAGTTTATTGATGTTGATTATTGTACACACTCACCTTTTATGCTAATTCCTTCAAGGCGAGGCAGAATGCTTATGAATGCTCCATAATGAAATCGGGGGTCCACGACCTTATGTCACCCCGATAGAGTATGATTATCTATGAGTCTCTATGCATGCATTATGACGAGTTATGATAAGTATATTATGATGAGCCTATTATGATGAGCATATGATGATATTACACCGCGCCTATATGGCCGGGCGATCACCGCCAAGGCGTAAATATACACCATGGCCGGATGGCATGGCGGACACCACTAGTGGGCGGCATGAGATGGTACCCCGACGCGGGAGGCACGGACGCGAGCTAATGTTATTGATTATCACACCGTACCTATATGGTCGGGCAGCTTATACTTATACGCATATATGATATGATTATGATTATGAGAGTAAGCCAGCATGCATTACTTCTTTTATGATTCAGTCAGCCACAGATTGCTCCTCATTTGATGCCTCCTCATTTCATTGATGTTTCTTTATTGTTTATGCCTTACATACTCAGTACAATATTCATACTGACGCCCGTTTTCTTTGTACGCTGCGCTCATGCCCGCAGGTAGACAGGGAGGCGGTGCAGATCCCTAGGAGCTATCAACAAATTTATAGGGGCCCTTCTTTATTCCGGAGGTCCTATTTTGAGACAGTATTTTTGTGTATGTATATTTTTGGGCACGACGGGGTCCTGTCCCGTCCATATGTCTAGTACTCTAGTAGAGGCTCGTAGATACGCAGTGTGGGTAGTATGGTCTCACGATCTTTCATGTATATATATATATATATATATATATATATATATATATATATATATATATATATATATATATATATATATATATCATTTTGATAGCCAAAGGGCTTATGTTTATAAAAGTAATATGTTTCAAATGTTAATAGTTTTCTATGAATATGAGCATAAGAGTTATGAATGAGAACAGGCGAGTAACAGAATGAGCGATGTTCGGTGGTTAGCCCCATATACCCGTCATGGCCCGTAGAGGGGTCGTGACAGAAGTGGTATCAAAGTAGTTCAGTCCTAGGAAGTGTCTACGAGCCGTGTCTAGTAGAGTCTTGTTTATGGTGTGTTGCGCGCCATGCTAATAACAGGAGGCTACAGGGCATTTAGGAAAAATGACCATCTTTCTTCTTATGAGATCGTGCGATAGAGCCGTGTATGAGATTTTATCCTCCCTAATAGTGTGTTGTGATTTCAGAAATGCCGCCCAAGGGAAAAGCTAAATCCGCCCAGAAGGACAAGACTACAATGAAAAGGCGGACAGAAAGAGAGCCGCCTATGAATGTAGATGAGGATGGATCACATAATGAGGCTCCATCTAATGCCTCCACTACTCCGCCTATTACGGAAGAGCAAGAAGGGGCTTCAGTTCCAACTCCTATGCCTCCAGTTACTCCACCGGCTACTTCGGGTTAACAAGTAACCGAGGCCATTTATTTATTGACGCAGTTGGCCGCCGCTCAGGCGCAGCAGCAGAATGGGGGCCCAAGTGATCGTTTAGCTAGTACTAGAGCCCGTGAGTTCATGAGTTTGAATCCGCCAGAGTTCTTTGGGTCAAAGCCGGATGAAGACCCGCAAGGCTTTATTGATGAAATATTGAGAACATTGCGGATTATTCATGCTTCCGGGACCGAATCCGTGGAGTTGGCATCATATAGACTCCGGGATATAGAGGTTTAATGGTATAATAATTGGATAGCATCAAGGCAAGAGAATGCGCCTCCTCCCGTTTGGCAGGAATTCGTAGATGCTTTCATTCGCCATTACTTGCCACCCGAGGTCCGCCGAAATAGAGCAGATAGATTTCTAAATTTGAAGCAAGGAATTATGAGTGCCCGGGAGTATAGCCTTTAATTTAATTCTTTGGCAAGATATGCCCCGACTATGGTAGCCGATATGGGAGATCGGGTGCATAGATTTGTGAGTGGCTTAGGGCCACATTTATTTAAAGATTGTTTGATGGCTTCGTTGCAAGATGGGATGGACATTTCCCGCATTCAAGTCCATGCCCAAAATCTAGAAGGACAACAACCTCCGCAAAGGGGTGATCGTGACGTTGATAGAGGGCAAAGCAAAAGGGCCAGATCTATGGGCACAGGCAGTGATTACAGAGGGGGATCGAGGCAGATGCATTCCAGGTACTCGGGCCAATCGGTGACTAGTGCACCTCCCCGATTTACAGGCAGGAGATTTGATCGCTCTTTCCGTTCAGGACAGGGCCAGAGCTCGAGGGCCTCAAGTTCACAGTTTGGGGGAGACTATAGCCAGAGGAGACCTCCAGTACCGCGATGCTACCAGTGCGATAAATTACATTCCGGACAGTGTCGCCAGGGTTCAGATGCTTGCTATACTTGTGGTCAAGTAGGGCACATGATGAGAGATTGCCCGTCGACGAGTGGTAGAGCTGGGGTGTTATAGCCCGTACCTTGTACGATTGGATATTTCGAAGTCGTCGTGGAAAGTTAAGGCGAGACGATTTTCAAAAAAATCATTTTAATGTGCAAGTCGTTATAAAATTATTTGTGACTATTATTAGTAGGGAGATATTGTGGGAGGTCAAGGGTAAAAAGAGGAGTTTGCAAAATGGCCAATGGAAATAATGTGGAAGGTTGGGGGCAAAATCGTAATATTGAGAAAAGTCGAGGGCAAAATGGGAATTTCACATAAGTTTCATGAAAATTCCATAAAAGGCCATATTGGCCATGTGAAGAAAAAAAGATGATAATTAAGTCATCTTTGTCAAGATTTCAAGAAAATTCTAGAAAGAATAAATAAAAGGAAAAAGGGAAGAAAAAATCTAGAGAGAGGCATGTGCCCCTCACATGCATCAAGAGTATTTATATATATGCATAAGAGGAAAAGAAAGGAAGCAAGAAACAAAGGAAAGAAGAGGAGAGACACCATGGCCTATTCGGCCATGGTGGTGAAAAAATTGGCTTCATGCAATCTTGCCCCAAAATTTTTCTCTTCATGTATTCCTACCAATTTGGAGGTGCTCTTCAACATGGTATAGTTGTTGGGATAAGAAACTTCCTCTTTGTTGCAAGTTGGCAACTTTAGCCAAGTGAAGGAGTTGTGAAGAAAGGTATGATTCCATTCCTTTTTATGGGATTGTGAAGGTTGTGTTTATGTTTTGGAATGTAGAAATGAGTAGAGATCATGAGAACATGGAAGTTGCATGGATGTATATGTGTGTGAGTATAGCCGTATGCATGTAATGTGGGTAGGCAAGCATGAGTTGGTTTCTATGTTGTATTTAGTTGTTGTTGTGGTGAACTCGTATGGGCAATGGAAGATTAATGACTTTACTTAAAGTTGGGAATGTGGAAGGTGGCCGTATGTATGTGTGTGGGTTGTAGGAAAATATGAACTTATTTTATGTAATGTAATTTGATAGTTATAGTTGATGTAACATGTAGAAAATGGATGGAAAATCATGAAATGTGTGTGTTGTGATGTTGGCCGTGTAGGGACATTGTTTTTGGTAAGTGATGGCGAATTGATTTTACTTAGCATTTTGGTTGATGTTGTTATGGATTATGTTACGAGAATGAAGGTATTGCATGGTTTAAGTTGAAGTTGTGGTTGTTGTGAGCTTGGCCGTGTGTATGTAGTGTTATGTAGGGATGAAGGACTCATTTTATTTAGTAGGTTTGAGATGTTGTGTTGCGGGTTCTATGATGTAAATGAGAGTTTAACGACTTAAATGGAAGTTATAATCGTGTGCGGGCTGTTTTGTTAGATAATGTGAATCAAATATGCTTACTTGTATTGATGACCATAATGTGGTTAAATGTATGAGTTGTTAGTATGGTTGATAGTTTGGCGGGTTGAATTCCGGATTCTTGTTGATGTTGATTTGGGCGAGCCATATTCTCGGGACGGTGCATTTACAGGGGAGTCCGCCGAAATTTCGGCGAACAAGAACAAATCCAAGATTGGAATTTCAAAGCTTCATGAATAGTAATTGATAAGCATGACCAAATCACATTTTGGCGAACTTTGTGACGAGAATTTGGAGTAGCGTAAGCGGCGTTAAAAGGTATGTAAGGCTTCCCTTTTTCTTCTTTGGCATGTCTTAGATGTACTAGGCTTGATTACGAGCCTCGGGGGCCACTCTAAATCTAGAAATCCGAGATTGAATTTAGTTACTATTCATTTAATAGAATTGAACTAATTAGTTTACACTTTAGTGCAAGAAATGGTTAAGCGTCCGTAACCTTTGGAAACGAAAGTGGAATGTTTTGAAATCTTCAAGGACGACCTAATAGGACATAATGACCACGTTTTTAGGTCCGTTATCCGACTTGACTCGAGGTGGGACCCACCCCTCAAGACCTAAGTGTATAGTACTATTTGCCTTAATTCGCTCGTTAAACAATGGAAATTGTGGACTAATGATTTGAGTTTGCTATAAGTATCCGGTAACCCCGATATGGGTATTACGATTAGACTATTCCGATATAGACGCTCCGATAAGAGTAAGTTTGATATGAATATTACGATATAAGCGATCCGTCGTAAATGTTCGAAAATAGAAAATCCGATATAAGTATGCAAACATAAGAGTGATATATAAGCATTGGATATAAGTAAGTTGATATGAATACTCTCGTAAGTCTTAATGTTCTCCATACACGACCTCGGATCGCTTGGAAAGTCCGAAGAGGTTTACGTATGTTAAATGCTTATAACTCTCGATGCTAACCCGGAAGAACCGAGACTTGTTCCGAATCTTCGTATGTTAATAAGCGTATGTATTCATCCAGTACGATTTCATATGCATATGTTTCGCACTACTACGCTCGTGCGCGACTCAATGTATCTTTCACTGAGTCCCGGGCCAGGGCATGTTATGATCTCGTGTACGTCACGATACGATTTCGATTCACCGAGTCCGGGCCGGGACATGTTCTCGTGCGCACTTCTCGGCATTATTCACCGAGTCCCTCGTACTTGCGGGCCGGACACGTTATGCGTATGTGATTATGATGTGATGTTATGGGGATGGTGGCAGGATGGCACATGATTATTATTCACCGAGACCCGCGCAGTGAGGGCGGGACATGTTTATGTACTAATGATTCCGAGATGCATGATTTTATCTACCGAGTCCCTTAATAAAGGGGCGGGACACGTTATTGGCACATTTGACATCGATTACGTTATACATGATCCTATTCACCGAGTCCCTCATCGTAGGGCCGGGACCACGTCACACACCTATGTGATTTATGATTTTGACATGCATTACGTATTCCGTCCGATATATGTTATCCTCGAATCTCGCACGTTACGTATTCTACGTACGATATATGTCGATTATCGTATGATCCGTAAGTTCCGTATTCCGTCCCGAACATGATTTCATACGAACATTCTGTATGCTCTGTACTTTGTCTGACGTATGACGACACGGGTTCACTCTGTTATTTCTGTACCTCTTCGGACATGCGATCCGTGATTTGTGAAATAAGTATTCCTGGTACTCTGTTTGACTTATTTACCTTCTGTACCCCTCTTGGTATACGAGACGCGTAGGTATAGTCGAGTACGAAGGGTAAGCGTCTCCTATTCGAAGTAGGGTATTTATCACGCTGGTTCGTCTGTTTCGGTTATAGTTCGGTTACTTTGTGTTGTATGCCTTACATACTCGGTACATATTCCGTCTTGACCCCCTTTCTTCGAAGTGCGTTTCATGCCGCGCAGTACTCCCGGATAGTGAAGTTATTATAGAAGATGTTCCGGCGGAGATGGCAAGCTCCATTTTCCCTAAGTCTTTCTTGAGTCGAGTTTGTCCGTTATGATTCCGGATCGTGTTAGTGACTTTGCGAGACGCGTCGTGGGTGTTGATGGTCGTCGTAAGCGGCTCCATCGCCCGGTACGTCATATGTGGTTGGTTTTGGTTGACTACGAAATTTATGTAATTTGAAAGCAACGAAAAAATTATTTACGAAAGTTATATTTTGCCTTTTATCTTTATTTGGAAAAAAGGTTATGTGCGTAATAAGAGTCCGTGGGTTCGCTCGGCTCCGGATGTGGGGTCGGGTGCCCATCACGTCCCATGGAATTGGGGCGTGACATGGGGTCCATCCTACGGATCGCCGGGCCGGTTCTTCTTCGGTGCGCCGGTGAGCGCAGATTCCTCGCATTCCAGGCAGGGCCGAGGTAGAGGCCGAGGGGGAGCATCTACTTCAGGTGCCACACAGCCCCGCATGTACGCTTTGGTCGGACGACAGGATCTTGAGTCCTCCCTAGATATGGTTACAGGTACATTGTCCGTATTCTCCTATGATGTGTATGCATTGATAGATCCGGGTTCTACACTATCTTATATTACTCCATATGTTGCTAACCATATTGGGGGGAAACCTGAGCCAATTAAACCTTTTGAGGTATCCACTCCGGTTAGTGATCCTGTGATAGCTAGACAAGTGTACAAAGACTGTATGATTGTGATATGTGATCGCCAAACAAAAGCTGATTTAGTTGAGCTGTAAATGTTAGATTTCGATGTGATTATGGGTATGGATTGGTTGGCCTCATGCTATGCTAATGTTGATTACCGGATGAAAGTAGTTCGATTTCAATTTCTGGGAGAGCCCGTGCTTGAATGGAAAGGTAATGTGACAACTCCAAGAGGTAGGTTTATTTCTACCTTAAGGCAAAAGAAGATGATGATAGCTAAGGGCTATATTTATCACTTAGTCCGAGTTCGTGATACCGAGGCAACATCGCCAACATTCTAATCCATTCCGATAGTGAATGAATTCCCAGATATGTTTCCAGATGAACTTTCAGGCCTTCCTCCAGAAAGAGAAATTGACTTTGCCATTGATGTGTTGCCGGATACCAAGCCTATATTTATTTCTCCTTATCGAATGGCTCCGGCAGAATTGAAGGAGCTAAAGGCAGAGTTGAACGATTTGCTTGAGAAGGGGTTTAT
>NC_081343.1:57629701-57647064 GCF_029784015.1 Lycium ferocissimum
ATATCAAGAAAAGCAACATCCATGATCATACACCCTATCTAACGGGGACACAACCTTTAGTTTCTTTTACCATAAACTTCCACCAAATAAATAGATTAGCAAATAGTTATAGAAAAACCAATCTTACCAAAATCACCGGATTAAGACATTAGACCTAGAACTTAGCATCTACGACTTTAGTAACCTTTTCACACCATATTCCCGTGGGATTCACCCCAACCTTGTTGGGTTACTATATTTGACAACGTCCGCGTTATACCATGAATAGGTGTAATTTGAGCGTATCATTGGGTAGAGACAAGGAGGTGTAGCATTGCATAGAATTGAAGATCCGGTGAAGTTTGAAGGACAAGTTACAAGGTAAGAATGATCATTGTTCTTGTGTTGTATGAAGATTTGAATGTATAATTCATGCATGTTGTTGTTGGGTTGTTGTTGTGGTTGAACTTGAGGTTGAGCCGTGAGCTTAGTGAAGCCATGGTTGGTTCCATTTTGCATGCATTGTTGGTAAATAAATGTATGCCACCATGTAATGGAACTAAGATTGTAGAATTGGTTTATGATGTGCATATTAGAATTGGGCTGTTTTCTTAAAGTTAAATGAGCCATGTGTTGTAGACTTGAATGGAATTATGTTTGGCCTTCTTGTGCATATATATTGGATGTGAATTGAAGGTGTTGTAATGTGGATAAATGAGTGAAAATCGAGAAGTTGAAGGAATGGCATTGAAGCCGTGTGGGGCGGGATCGTTTTAGGGAAGATTATGGACTGTTTTGTGCCAAGTTTTGATTGTTGTTGTTGTGCATATTGTGATATATTGTATGTATGTTGAATATGTGAATTAATGTGTTAGTGAAACAAATCATGTTGAGATGTATAAGCAGTCCAAACCGTGGACTGTTTTGAGGTTAGAAGTGAAGTAATGTTGTTGAATGATTGAATGTCATTATGAACATGTAGTAAAAGTGAAATGGTATTGTTGTGGTGGTACATTTTGGCGTGGAAGTTGGGACTGTATTGAATGATATACAAGCTGTCCAAAGTTCCCTAAGTCGTGTTAAACAAGTTTGGAATAAGATAAGAAAGGAATGTTTAGCAATGTTAGCTTGTAGCACTAGTTGGTTTGAATGCGAGCGAAACGTCGTCTAAATGTTTGAAATGGATTGTGAGTGTCACGACCCAACCCCGTAGGCCGTGACTAGTGCCCGAGTTGGGCACCCAAACGCATTCATCAAACCTGAATCACACACAGCTGGCTGACGCGTATACAAATATCAAACGCTATCTCAAACACATCTCAAACTCAACACATATATATATCGAAAGCCGACAAGGCTAAAGCGGGCACATCGGCCCCAAAAAAACATATAATATACAAACTCATAAAATTACCGTGGTAGGCACACAACCCACATATACGTCTCGGACCTCTAAACAAACCAACGGACTAACGAATCATATGACGGGACGGGGCCCCGCCGTACCCCCCGACACACACACACACATATGCAACGAACGAGTATATACCAAGATGTAGAGCTCCGGATAAAAGGAGCACTCCAACACGGCAGATAGGTCTCCTAAACCGGCGGATCGCCAAACCGGGCGTCCGTACTCGCGGGCATGAAACGTGCAGCCCCCCGAAGAAAGGGGGTCGACGAAATATACCGAGTATGCAAAGCAGAAAATACAAGAAATAAACCGAGTCACACACACTCGAAACGAAACCGAAAGTAAGTACCTTTCCAAAATGTCAAATGTTTATTTTTCAACATACAAAATATGCATAGGTCACGTAAAATATGGTCGCCGCCCGTCGTTGGCGCCATAACACAAGATAACACCGTAAGATTTCAAATCTCCGTATCCCCGAACGCAACACATCATCACAACACATCATAAGCCATATCACAAAGATAACTTCATAAACGGAACCCGGCCCTATGGCGAGGTCTCGGGAACCGTAACACGCATAACTCCGGATATATATATCATAATGCGCACGACAACAAACCGGCCCGGGAACCGTGAAAGATGTACCAACAAACCGCACGAGCAGAGTCGTGAGTAGCTATATGCACAAAATCATTATCATAAGTTCAAAAAGTAAGTAAAACGACCATACTTGGGAGTCGGGAAAAATCGTCATACCAAACTCTTCCAAACGTCTTCAGAAATGCACAAAAGAAGGTCGCGGGACCCACGGACGAGTGTCGACCCGAGCCGGGCCCGCCTATGGAAAACATACTCATCACACGTCATACAACCTCCCACGACGATATCGAGGCAATCCGAGCCCTTAGTCGAAAGTTATGAGCGTTCGAAGTTTCAACATCGTTTAAGAATAAAACTCTTTTGAAAACCAAGTTTTTATGCAACTTTAAAATCATTTTTTTCCAACAACATCAAAACCAATATTTTCCCATATCAACATACGAGTACCAAAAGACAAACGCGAATCATAGACATGCTCGGATCATGAGAATGGAATTTCCTCGAGGCTAGTATCGTAGCCTATATTAAACTAAGACATGCCAAAAGAAAGAAGGGTTAAGCTTTACATACCTCGCTCGCACACAACGCTAATCCAACTCAAACTTATATCTCGAACTCTCCAAGATCTACATAACATCAACAAATACCAACGTCAACCAAGCATTTAGAAGTTCATTTCCAACTAACACATAATCCTACGGAAAATTGGGCAAGACTTCCTTTATAAATGAACCAACCCCGAGAATTCAACTCGCCAAATTCAATCAACACAACAAACCAACAATCATTCCAACAATATCCACAATCAATTCGAAACGCATTCGAACATTAAAAAATCCTTCTCCACACATTCCAACAATATTCCAATTATACTTACTATAACTACATACTTACAAACCAACATGTAATCAAACTAACGCATATTCAATTATCGATCCAAAACCACTCAAACAACATTCAAGAACTCTTTAAACAATACACACAATCTTTCCAACAATCCAACAAACACTCCAATCCACCCGAAATAGTCCCCAAACCCGAGAACCTCAACTCTAACACATTCCTTGATTTCAAGACATGATTTGCTCAACAATCTACACTCTAACCATGCCATTTCCATAAACATAAAAATTACACTAAATGCACCAAACCTTCCAAATCAGCCCCTAACACTTACAATACCAACTTGAATCATTAAACTCTCATTTCCAACATAGAATTCACATAACGACAACAACCAAAATTCCAAGGAAACTAATCCATTTCTTGACACACATCAAAGGCCATATTCGGCCAACCTTGCACACATACATATTCATGATTTTCATTTATTTCAACACACCACAATAACCAAACACACTACATAAACTTAGTTCATCACTTTTAACATAATCCACACATACACGGCCAACTACTATGTACACGGCCTCAACTTCAAATACAAAGTCTCCATGAATTTCATCCATAACAACATGCAACAACACACATAAACCTTCCATAACTCATAAAACAAGATTAGAATTTACCTTTCTTCATAAATCCTCAACTTGTCCAAAGTTGGCCAAGGATGAAAACGAACAATCCAACGCTTGAAACAACAACTCCACGTTACTCACCACCCTCCAATTAGTAGGTTTGCATCAAGGAAATAATTTTTAGAAGGCTAGTTCTTGGTCTTGATTTTTAGTAGCCATGGCCGAATGGGTGGGTGTTCTTGCTCTCCCATCTTCTTGATTTTTCTAGTTAATGAAAATGATGATAAAATGGTCCCTTAAGTCATTCCTTAATTTCAAATAATGGCCAACCATGTGGCCATGGCCCACTCAAAGGTGGCCGGCCACATGGCCAAGTTTTACTCCCTCCAATTTTTCAATAATGGCCAACTTCCACAATTTCCACTTTTGGTCCCGAATTTTCTTAAATGTTTCCATACCAATATCACCATACACACTTAGGTCACACGACAAAATCGAAGGTCACACGTCTCGACTTCGTGTCCCGGAATGGTCTTAATCCTAACTTATCATAGTTAACCCGAATCGTCTCGTCGTTCAAAATACGGGATGTAACATCCTTCCCCCCTTTAGAACATTCGTCCTCGAATGTTCAGCTAGTCTTATAAGGTCGTACGAAGACCTCGGGGAAGATTCCCGTTATTACCATAACACATAGTCGTACCTACCAATCATACTCTTTATCTCGAATTCGAACTCTTCTATTGCTCCTCGGCTTAGATTTCGTCTTACAACTTTCCGTTCACACATCATCCGCACTCCTAGCTTCTCATTTGCCTCTTACATCCGAACTTGCAAGATTTCCAAAAACTTCCTGCGGGGGGTCACCCATCCCGAATTTGCTCTCACAAAGACGCTTAACCTAGGAATTCCGATGAAATACGATGCTCTAACTCCAATATAATCGCGTCCACCCCATCACATGACTTTCATCACCTAATCTGGAGTAAATCGAAGCTCTAACAGATTTCCAAACGCTCTCATAACACACTTACTATTTTAGCTCTCTCCAAACCTCGACACTAACTTCTCACCTACGGACATGCTTACTTCCCATTCCAGATACCCAAATTCTCTATGGCAACAAACATACCTTTACTTACCTGCGTGCTTGCAACTTCCAACATCGCTAGTCACTTTTCTCGCTATCAACGCCATTCTTCCGTCGAAATCAAAGATCGAGTAAGGAATCTCGTTTCCTATGACTTGGCTCTATGGCACGATCTAGGATCGAAAGAAAGATGACACCCTAGATGCCCCGTAGCTTCACCTTTATAGATGTGGTGCACAACACACCGATAAACAAGACTACGAGACACGGTCTGTAGACAATCCAAGGACGAACTGCTCTGATACCACTTTTGTCACGACCCAACCCCGTAGGCCGTGACTAGTGCCCGAGTTGGGCACCCAAACGCATTCATCAAACCTGAATCACACACAGCTGGCTGACGCGTATACAAATATCAAACGCTATCTCAAACACATCTCAAACTCAACACATATATATATATCGAAAGCCGACAAGGCTAACTGATGGCACATCGGCCCGAAACATATAATATACAAACTCTCACGTACGGGGTAGGCACACAACCCACATATACGTCTACGAGACCTCTAAACAAACCAACGGACTAACGTAATCATATGACGGGACGGGCCCCGCCGTACCCCCGAACACACACACACATATGCAACGAACGAGTATATACCAAGATGTAGGCTCCGGATAAAAGGAGCACTCCAACACAAGAGGATAGGTCTCCTAAACCGGCGGATCGCCAACCGGGCGTCCGTACTCGCGGGCATGAAACGCGCCCCCCCGAAGAAAGGGGTCGCACGAAATATGTACCGAGTATGCAAAGCGTAAAATACAATAAATAAATCCGAGTCACACACACTCGAAAAAACAAAGTACCGAAAGTAAGTACCTTTCCAAAATGTCAAATGTTTATTTTTCAACATACAAAATATGCATAGGGCACGTAAAATATGGTCGCCCGCCCGTCGTTGGCGCCATAACACGCATAACACCAGAAGATTTCAAATCTCCGTATCCCAACGCAACACATCATCACAACACATCATAAGCCATATCACAAAGATAACTTCATAAACGGAACCCGGCCCTATGGCGAGGTCTCGGGAACCGTAACACAACATAACTCCGAATATATATCATAATGCGCACGACAACAAACCGGCCCGGAACCGGTGAAAGATGTACCAACAAACCGCGAGCGAGTCGTGAGTAGATATATGCACAAAATCATTATCATAAGTTCAAAAAGTAAGTAAAACGACCATACTTGGGAGTCGGGAAAAATCGTCATACCAAACTCTTCCAAACGTCTTCAGAAATGCACAAAAGAAGGTCGCGGGACCCACGGACGAGTGTCGACCCGAGCCGGGCCCGCCTATGGAAAACATACTCATCACACGTCATACAACCTCCCACGACGATATCGAGGCAATCCGAGCCCTTAGTCGAAAGTTATGAGCGTTCGAAGTTTCAACATCGTTTAAGAATAAAACTCTTTTGAAAACCAAGTTTTTATGCAACTTTAAAATCATTTTTTCCAACAACATCAAAACCAATATTTTCCCACATCAACATACGAGTACCAAAAGACAAACGCGAATCATAGACATGCTCGGATCATGAGAATGGAATTTCCTCGAGGCTAGTATCGTAGCCTATATTAAACTAAGACATGCCAAAAGAAAGAAGGGTTAAGCTTTACATACCTCGCTCGCACACAACGCTAATCCAACTCAAACTTATGTCTCGAACTCTCCAAGATCTACATAACATCAACAAATACCAACGTCAACCAAGCATTTAGAAGTTCATTTCCAACTAACACATAATCCTACGGAAAATTGGGCAGCACTTCCTTTATAAATGAACCAACCCCGAGAATTCAACTCGGCCAAATTCAATCAACACAACAAACCAACAATCATTCCAACAATATCCACAATCAATTCGAAACGCATTCGAACATTAAAAATCCTTCTCCACACATTCCAACAATATTCCAATTATACTTACTATAACTACATACTTACAAACCAACATGTAATCAAACTAACGCATATTCAATTATCGATCCAAAACCACTCAAACAACATTCAAGAACTCTTTAAACAATACACACAATCTTTCCAACAATCCAACAAACACTCCAATCCACCCGAAATAGTCCCCAAACCCGAGAACCTCAACTCTAACACATTCCTTGATTTCAAGACATGATTTGCTCCAACAATCTACACTCTAACCATGCCATTTCCATAAACATAAAAATTACACTAAATGCACCAAACCTTCCAAATCAGCCCCTAACACTTACAATACCAACTTGAATCATTAAACTCTCATTTCCAACATAGAATTCACATAACGACAACAACCAAAATTCCAAGGAAACTAATCCATTTCTTGACACACATCAAAGGCCATATTCGGCCAACCTTGCACACATACATATTCATGATTTTCATTTATTTCAACACACCACAATAACCAAACACACTACATAAACTTAGTTCATCACTTTTAACATAATCCACACATACACGGCCAACTACTATGTACACGGCCTCAACTTCAAATACAAAGTCTCCATGAATTTCATCCATAACAACATACAACAACACACATAAACCTTCCATAACTCATAAAACAAGATTAGAATTTACCTTTCTTCACAAATCCTCAACTTGTCCAAAGTTGGCCAAGGATGAAAACGAACAATCCAACGCTTGAAACAACAACTCCACGTTACTCACCACCCTCCAATTAGTAGGTTTGCATCAAGGAAATAATTTTTAGAAGGCTAGTTCTTGGTCTTGATTTTTAGTAGCCATGGCCGAATGGGTGGGTGTTCTTGCTCTCCCATCTTCTTGATTTTTCTAGTTAATGAAAATGATGATAAAATGGTCCCTTAAGTCATTCCTTAATTTCAAATAATGGCCAACCATGTGGCCATGGCCCACTCAAAGGTGGCCGGCCACAGCCAAGTTTTACTCCCTCCAATTTTTCAATAATGGCCAACTTCCACAATTTCCACTTTTGGTCCCGAATTTTCTTAAATGTTTCCATACCAATATCACCATACACACTTAGGTCACACGACAAAATCGAAGGTCACACGTCTCGACTTCGTGTCCCGGAATGGTCTTAATCCTAACTTATCATAGTTAACCCGAATCGTCTCGTCGTTCAAAATACGGGATGTAACAGTGAGTGGTAGAGTGCGTATTAAAATCCTTTGTAGACTAACTGTAGCTCTTGATATCTTGATATAGGATAAGTGTTGTTGGGCAGCAAGTACAAGTTATTATACGATTAAACGCTAAAGGTACGCAAAGCCTATTCCTTCCTTCTTTTTGGCATGTCCTAGACGTAAGTAAGATATAATCTGAACCTCGGGGTGACTCCACTCTCTAGCTGCTAGTATGACATGTGATTGTTATTCGTCCGTGACGATTGGAAATATTGATATAATGGAACTATGATCTCGTATTTATTACATGATGGACTAGTATGTGATGCATAGGAGTTCTTATTCTTAAAAGAAATTGCGTAAGTATGCTTGATTTTATAAAATGTAACATGCTAATGTCCGAGAACTGATTTGGTTTACTATTAATTGAGTCTCAAAAATGCTTTATGTGTATATGTGGTTGCTTATTACTCTGCTCGTGCTACCGCTATGTCCTTCACTGAGTCCCGGGCCAGGGTATGTTCTCGTGCGCACAACTATTATACTATTCACCGAGTCCCTCACTAGAGGGCCGGGACACGTTATATATATATATGATGATGATGATGATATGATGATATGATGATTTGGAGATGGAGGCCAGGAGGGCGTACATTCCTTATTACCGAGTCCCTTACTGAAGGGCCGGGACACGTATATGCTTATGTTTATAATGTTATGATTTTAATTACCGAGTTCCTCACTAGAGGACCGGGACACGTTATATATGTTACATACAGTATGATTATGCAGCTTTGATTATGAGATACTATAGTGACATTACATGAGAACGATACAGATGAAATATGTTCAAAGGCAAGTTTTATGAAACTCTGTTTGTTGCATTGAATCCTGTTCACCTTGTCTCGAGATATGATTCCATTTACTATGTTCATGCTTTACATACTCGGTACACATTCGTCCGACCCCCTTTCTTCGGGGGGGGGCCGCGTTTCATGCCCGCAGTGCGGACGCTCGTTTCGGGATCCGCCGACCCTAGGACATCTACTCGGCTATTTCGAGTGCTCCTTTGTTCCGGAGCATAGTTTCGTGGTATAACCTTTTGATATGTACATATGTTGTTGTTCGAGGGGTACGGCGGGGCCCGTCCCGTCATATGATGTCATTATCACTCTTAGAGGTCCGTGGTCACAAGTGTGGGTCTATGTATGTTGTTGTTTTGTTATATGGTTATGACTTATGTTTGGGGCGTACCCATTTGTAGTGGCGGCCTTGCGGCTTGCGTAGCTATATATGTTTATCATGGCATTTGTGTAGGAAGGTAGCCTTCTCGGCTTATGTTTTGTTGGGACGTTCCCTATATATATATATATATACGGCCTTGCCGGCTTTGGTGCGATATTAATCGTTATAGGCCGTAACTCTTCCGGAGGTAGAACGGCTTCGACTTGCATATGTTTTGCCCTTATATTTATAATGCTCGTTCATGCTAGTAGTGTATGACTATAGATAGCAAGTGTACACGAGTGTCCAGCTCGGGCACTAGTCATGGCCTACGGGGTTGGGTCGTGACAGTGTTCCCCGTGGACTTGCCTAGTATGCCACCTGATCGTGACATTGATTTTAGGATTGATTTAGACCCAGGGACTCGTCCTATCTCTATTCCACCCTATAGGATGGCACCAGCAGAACTCAGAGAATTGAAAGAGCAGTTGCAAGATCTTTTGAGTAAGGGGTTTATTCGCCCGAGTGCCTCCCATTGGGGTGCTCCTGTGTTGTTCGTTAAGAAGAAGGATGGGTCTATGCATATGTGTATTGATTACCGTCAACTGAATAAGGTAATCGTCCGGAATAAGTATCACATTCCCCATATTGATGACTTGTTTGATCAGTTACAGGGAGCTTCTATGTTCTCTAAGATCGACTTGAGGTCAGGGTATCACCAATTAAAGATTCAAGTAGAGGATGTTCCTAAGACAGCTTTTCGGACCAAGTATGGACACTATGAGTTCTTGGTTATGTCCTTTCGGCTTACTAATTCCCCAGCTGCGTTCATGGATTTGATGAACAGTGTGTTTAAGCCCTTTTTACACTCATTCGTAATAGTGTTCATTAATAATATCCTGGTGTACTCTAAAAGTAAGGAGGTGCATGAGAAATATTTGAGGATTGCTCTTAGAGTATTGCGGGAGAAGGAGCTGTATACTAAATTCTCCAAGTGTGAATTTTGGTTGTCTTCTGTGTCCTTCTTGGGGCATGTAATTTCGAAGGAAGGGATTACGGTAGATCCTCATAAAATTCAGGCAGTCAGGGAGTGGGCTAGGCCTACATCAGTGATCGAGATCCGTAGTTTCGTGGGTCTGGCTAGCTACTATCATCGGTTTGTGAAAGAGTTTGCCTCTATTTCTTCTCATTTGATTTGCTTGACTCAGAAAGAGGTACTGTTTCAGTGATCCGACGAGTATGAAGAGAGCTTTCAAAAGCTCAATACATTATTGACTACAACGCCTATTCTAGCATTGCCTGTGGAGGGCAAGGATTTTGTTGTTTATTGTGATGCTTCACATTCTGGTTTAGGTGCTATTTTGATGCAGGAAAAGAAGGTGATTGCCTATGCTTCTCGGCAGTTGAAAGTGCATGAGAAGAACTATCTTACTCATGACTTAGAGTTGGCAGTGGTGGTGTTCGCGTTGAAAATCTGGAGACCCTACTTGTATGGTATATATATATATATATATATATATACCACCGAAAAAGTCTGCAGCATGTGTTCACTCAGAGGGACCTGAGCTCTAAGTAGCGGAGATGGATGGAACTGCTAAAAGACTATGACGTCACCGTTCTGTATCGTCCTGGTAAAGAAAATTTGGTGGCTGACGCGATGAGTAGGAAGTCGGCTAGTATGGAAAGTCTGGCTCGTTTGATCTCTTCGAAGCCTCAGTTAGCTAGAGAGGTTCAGACTCTGGCTAACAGTTTTATAAGGCTGGATATTTCTAATGCAAGCAAGGTGTTGGCTTATGTTGAAGCTCGGTCATCATTTTTGGAGCAGATTAAGGCTAAGCAGTTCGAAGATGCTAAGCTATGCAAAATTCGTGACAAGGTGTTGCGTGGAGAGGCCAAGGAGGCCGTGATTGACGAAGAGGGGTTGCTGTGGATCAAGGGGCGAGTTTGCGTGCCATGTGTGGGTGATTTGATCAAAACCATTCTGACGGAGGCTCATAGTTTGAGGTATTCCATTCATCCTGGCACGACTAAGATGTATCGTGATCTGAGGCAGCACTACTAGTGGTCTAGGATGAAGCGTGATATAGTGGAGTTTGTTGCTCAGTGTACGAATTCCTTAGCCATGTTTGGTGAAGTATGAACATCAGAAACCTGGGGGTACACTTTAGAGGATGCCCATTCCTTTGTGGAAGTGGGAAAGGATAGCCATGGACTTCGTAGTTGGTCTTCCGAAGACGTTAGGGAAGTTTGACTCCATTTGGGTTATTGTTGACAGGTTGACTAAGTCTCCCACTTCATTCCGGTGAAGATAACTTATGATAAGGAGAAATTAGCAAAAATCTGCATTCATGAGGTGCTTAGGCTTCACAGGGTTCCTATCTACATTGTGTCCGACAGGGGCACAACGTTCACATCCAGGTTTTGGGAGTGTTTGTATGAGGAGCTGGTTATAGAGTTGGATCTTAGTATAGCCTTCCACCCTCAGACTGACGGGAAGTCTAAGCGGACTATTCAGGTCCTTGAAGATATGCTTTGTGCGTGTGTGATAGACTTTGGTGGGTATTGGGACCAGTTCTTACCTTTGGCCGAATTTGCATATAACAATATCTACCACTCGAGTATCGATATGGCTCCATTTGAGGTGTTGTATGGAAGAAGGTGTAGGTCTCCTATAGGATGGTTTGATGCGTTTGAGGTGAGACCTTGGGGCACTGATCTTCTGAGGGAGTCCCTAGAGAAAGTAAAGGTGATCCAAGCTAAGTTCCTAGCAGCCTAGAGTAGGCCGAAGGAGTATGCGGATCGTAAGGTCTGAGATCTTGAGTTTGGAGAGAAAGAGAGCAAGTGTTGCTGAAAGTCTCACCCATGAAGGGTGTGATGAGGTTTGGAAAGAAGGGCAAGCTTAGCCTGAGGTGCATTGGGCCGTTTGAGATACTCAAGCGTGTAGGGGAGGTGGCTTATAAGTTGGCTTTGCCTCCAGGTTTATCAGGCATTCATCCGGTGTTCCATGTGTCGATATTGAAGAGGTACCACAGGGATGGTTCGTACATAATCCGTTGGGATTCGGTTTTGTTAGATGAGAATTTGTCATATGAGGAAGAGCCCATTGCCATTTTGGATAGGGATGTTCGCAAGTGGCGAGGTCCAAGGAAATAGCCACTGTGAAAGTTCAGTGGGAGAATCGTCCGGTGGAGGAAGCTACTTGGGAAGCAGAATATGATATGCGTAGCAAGTATCCTCATCTTTTCGCCGAGTCAGTTAATTTTTCATAGATTCTTCATCCTTGTCCCGAACGAACGGTGTTTTAATTAGTATCTGGTGTAACGACCCTTCCGGTCGTAAAGGGAAATATAGGATCACCCCACAAAATAGAACCTTTCCAAGGGTAGTACGAGTTAATAGGAACTCGATTCTATAAGTCTAAGAACTGAAAACTTGACTTATTTGTGGTTGTTGTTTTATTGTATTAAGTCCGTCGGGGGGGGGGGGGTTGTAGGAAATTAGAACTCCGTTGGGAATTTCGAGGCCACGGGTTGATTCGTATGATGTCTTTATGTATATGTGCATGTTTGGTTTGTGTTTTTGAAAAAAAAATGAAATGTTGGGTGATATAAAAAAACCGACGGCAAAGTCGAGCTCACTGCCCAAATGGCACCGCTACAGCGGTGGGTGTGCCGCTGCGGCGGTACCGCTATAGCGGTGGGTTCACTGCCTCCAGTTGTTAACCACTTTCCATGTGGCCACTGTGGCTGGCGATGGCCCGCTATGGCCATACCGCCATAGCGGTGGATGTCTCTCCATAGAGGTGGATGGGATCTCATTGGTCCGCTATAGCGGTCAAGTGACCGTTGTGGGGTGGTTTGACCGCCGCTGCAGTTGACGGGAGGCAGATTCCTTGTTTTAAACACTTAGTCTCACATTCTTTATTCACAATACTCCAACATAGTTCCCCATAAGCACCTATGGCAAAATTCCAAGCTAGGGCAAGAATACTCTTGAGAGGTAAGTTTTAATCATTCCGTATCATCTTCATGATTATCATCACTTGTATGGGTCCTCAATGGTAAAATTGTAATAGAAAACCTACAAATTAATAAACCTTCTAAACTTGATGGGTTACGATTATTATCACTTTGTTATCATCTAATGGCTTGGGTTAACTCCTCTTAATCATTAATTGAACCCTTTAGAGCCATAAACTAAGTGAATTGAGACCCAGGGTTCTATAAAAATGGTAGCTTGACCATGGCCTTGTTGTTGAAATGTTCATGTAACATTGTTATAATTGAATTATTAGTGATTACTAAGGCCTTTGTTAGATTGCCTTGCCCCTAGAAAATCATTAACCCATTGGTATGGGGTAAAGGGAAGGGTATTCTTGAATTGTTATTTGCTATTAGAGTATTTGTGACTCATTGAGTCTTCTATTTCTAAACTTTGAGCGTTCTGAGGCTTTAAGGAAAGGAAAAGCTGTAGCGGAGTGACTTGCATTGTTCCAGCTCTATGCTTGAGGTAGGTTACGGTCTACTTGAGTTAGACTTTGGTTAGTTGATTGTATGTTTTGTGAATTCTTTAGGAGAAAGCATGTCTAGTCTTCATGCATGATATTGTGTGGTTGAACTCCTATGTGAATGCGATTGAGTGATTGTGTAGGCTTCGTGCCACAATTCCTGTGTGTTGAATCTGTAGTGGGTGTGTTTGTGATGAGAAGTTAATATAATCATCTCGGCGATATTGTGATACAAAATGATGATGTGCATGTGATAATAAGATGACTAGGAATATATATATATATATGCGCTCATTTGGTAGAAGTTCGTTCAGAAAATGAGGGATATATTGAGATGGCCCACGTCTGAGATTCTTTCCGAAGTGGAGGTTTATGCTCGGGTCCGATGAGTATCCGAAATGAGTGGTACATGGACACCATGGGTCCCCTGCAGGTCATGACTACTGAGCAATGACATCAGTTAGCATGTGTGTAAAGTAAGTATGGTATTATGGTAGACTTATTTCCGTTTGTGGTTTTCCGTTGATTGATTCTTGCTATTTGAGTGATTGATTGGAGATATTCCTTGGTTGACCTGTCATGGTTATTTATTTCATGTCTGTTGGCTGGCTTGTTTATTCTATTGATTTTATGAGATATGCATGATATTAATCTTAGTCGGCCTATTATATCTACTGGTACATAGTGTTTGTACTGATACTACATTGCTACATCCTTTTGAGTACAGATTGTGATATAGAGACTGCTACCCGCCCTCACATCTAGCGTTGAGGACGTTGCTGACCGATTTAAGGTGAGCTTCTATCCATGCCATCTTTGCCTGAAGATCTTCCCCATATGATGTCTATTTTCTATTCTGGACATTATGGATATTTATTAGACAAATTTCATTCCTTAGACATATTCTAATTTAGTGTCCTCGTACGATGACTTTTGGATTTTGAGAATTTTGTAATAGTTAGAACTTCAGCATTTACTTCAGTATTTTTATGGCATGACTTATTTTTGTTATTTTATGCTTGAATGAGTAATAATTGACTAATTTGGTTAATATAAAAACGGACTTGAATGAATAGATGACTAGTGTGTTGGTTCGCCCACTAGGAGTTAGTGTGGGCGCCAGTCATGGCGGGTTGGGTCGTGACAAAGATATTGAAGGATTTGAGAACAAGCGAATTAAGGAAATTAAGTTTGTTAGAACTTTGGGAAAACTTGGCAGAATTTTGGATAGGATTTTTGATCCAAACTGAGAGAGGTATATCTCCTAGAATATGAGTAGTATTGGTGTGTATTTTTTTTTCCAAAATGAAGTTTATTGAGTCTAGTTTCCAACGCAACAAACTGTTCGTCAATGTGACATCAGAGTAGAAAGTTATGGATGTTTTAAGAAAGACTGCTCGGGCAGAGAAATTTGACGGACCGCAAAACTTTCTGCGGCCGTCAAATGAAATTTTTCCCACCGTAAAGCAGTTCAAGTGAGCACATTTTGGGTGGTCCATTTGACAGACCAATTTGACAGAGCGTCAAATTTTCCGCGGTCTGTCAAAGCGACCGCAAAAAGTAAGTCGGTGGCCGACTTTTTGATGTTATAAATTTGACCAAAGCTTCATTCTTCACCATTTCCACCTCAAAATTCGTCCAAATACTCTCCAAAACCCTCTTCTCAAGTTCATATGCTAATCAAGGTCAAACCCAAGAGGATCAAGAGATTCAAGTGCTAGAAAGCTTACTAGGGCTTGTAGAGTTCAAGAATTCCTTTGGTGTTGAAGTTGGAGATTTCACTCTAGTGGAATAATTTGATCCAAGGCTTGTTCTTGTGTGATTAAGGTAAGTTTTCACATCTATTGCATGTTGTTAAGGTTGTTTGATTGTTATACAATTTGGTTGAAGGAGGAAAATGAAAAGAGAGTTCAAATATGAATTTGAGGATATTTTGAGCTATAAATTAACTTGAGTTATAATTTTTGGCATGTTATGAGTATAATCTTGGTATGAATGGTAATAATGATGATGAGGAAGTGTTGTATACAAGTGTATATGGTGTTGTGTTGAAATTGTTGTTATGGGTTGATTATGAAAAGGAGTTTTGGGCGTTGAATGGAGCATAACTTCAATGAAGTCTCTTAATTATGGTATTGTTGATGTTGTTATTGTTGATTGGGATTTATTTTGGAATTTGGTAGAAGTAGATGAAATAGGGAAAATGCTGCCCAATTTTTGCTAGCTCGCAAATTACTCTAGTTTGAATTTAAGAGTGTTTTTAAGACTTAACCTTAGTATGAATCCTCTTGAATGTAGATTTGCGGGCTTGGGAGGAGAACGTTAAGTAACTAAGGAGACGTAAAGGTATGTTGAGGCTAACCCTTTCTTTCCAATGGCATGATTTCCTTGTTGTAAATCCATCTAAGATATCCGTAATGTCCTACTCTTAGAAAATGCTACAAGCTTATGACTTTCTAGATTCTTAAGACATTATTGATAAAAGCTTTTCATAGTGATGATGATGATGATGGTGATTCCATAACAGAGATCGGGGGTGTACCGACTTTATGTCACCCCAATAGAGTTGTAATGTTTTATTGGATATCTTGTATGTCATATATGTATATAGCTATTTTTGTGACACCGATCTTATATGGTAGGTATGATATCTATTGCACCCAGGTTGCTTGGCTGAGTTGGGTATGGACAACAGGAGCCTTGTTATGGCTGGGTATGGATGACACCAAACCTACATGGTCGGGTATGTTATCATTATATATATATATATATATATATATATATGTATGAAATGTCTCCTTTAGAGAAAGGTTAAATATGTAAGATAGTCATCTAAAGAGGTATTATAAGGTATATATTGTTCTCTTATTCTTATGTTATCTTCATTCTTTCAGCATGTTGTTATTCACGCCTTACATACTCAGTACATTGTTCGCACTGACATACACTACATTCATGCCCGCAGGTAGACAGAGAGACAGACCAAACCCCTAGGCAGCTTCATCAGTGATTGCATAGAAGTGCTCCATTTGATCCGGAGCTGCAGTTTAGTTGGTACTATTCTTTTGTGCACATATTTAGGCATGGCAGGGTCCTGTCCTATCTTTATGATATTACATACTCCATGTAGAGGCTTGTAGACAGATGTACATAGCTGGATATCTTATAACCTTATGGGTTTATATTTTGTATATCATTTTTGGTAGCCTTGCCGGCTTGTATATATGGGCATAGTTAATGATGTTTATATAGATGTGTCTATGTTCGATGAAACTTGTGTCTTTTGGTTTTGGGATGATTAGGAGTTAGCCATGTGGCTCACCTAGATATGATTATGAGAGTATCATAAGAGGTGCTTGGTAGATTAGCTCTGGGTGCCCGTTATGACCCTTCGGTTGGATCGTGACAGGTAGCCTCTCGAAGATAAGTACAGATGTCTCTGTACCGATCCACAAGATCGATGAACCTAAAGCTCTGATACTGTCACGACCCGAACTACGGGCCGCGACGGGCATCCGGGGCTGACCACCGAACACCGCTCATTCTTTGCATTATGCGCTATCATTCATACTATATACTCGTAATCATATAAAATCATACATTTTAGATATGTTAACTTTTATAAACATAAATACTTGTTATCAAAATAATATATATACAAATACACATACATATACATGGAGACCATGGGGCCATCTACCCACACATACGTGACTACGAGTCTCCCCAATGGAATACTAGTCATATAGGGGACGGGGGCCCGTCGTGCCCAAAATGTACATATACAAATATATACCAAAAGAATAATCAAAGCACCTCGGACGATCGATCTTCCCTTAGTGTTGTCTTGTTGACTCTAGGGATCGGCAGTCTCCTTGCCTACTGTG
>NC_081343.1:57647164-57654856 GCF_029784015.1 Lycium ferocissimum
ATAAAATAGTATAGCTTGAAACTTGGTACAAGTGTGATAAAGAGGCTAACGTTAGTGTGAATCCTCTTAAATGTATAGACTCACGAATTCGGATGAATAAGTGTGGATAACTCGGAGGTTGAACAGTATGTTAAGGCTCGCCCGCTTTCTTTCAAAGGCATGATTCTTAGATTACGATTTCATAAATGCTTCCATAACTTTGTTGTTGTCCAAAGTTAGAAGTCTATAATTCTAAGGCATGATTTCTTTTCCCGATGACCCGTAAATGCCTTCTAAAATGTCCGTATCTTTCCAAAATGGAGGTTTATGACTCCGGAAGCTTTCATGACAACTCGATGGATATGTTTTACAATGACAACGATGATGTCAAAAATGAGAATATTTTTCCTACGATGAATATGATGATGATGGTTCTATGTTTAAAGGTTCCAAGTTTATGATTTCAATGACGAACGAGAATGTTGAGCTATTTCCTGATTTCTCAACTTTATTCATGAATGATGACTATTTTTTTAAAGATTCCAAAGTATATGAATTGATGCCTTATGATCCTATTTTATGTTTCCTCGTGAAGCTATTCTTCATTGACAGTCTCACCTTATAATAATCGTTCCTCCAAAGTGAGACAAAGCGACCACGATTAATCCATAATATGATCGGAGGCTACCGATCTTATATCACTCCGATAGATACATGACTTTCTTTGGGCTCTCATGCATGCTACTTATATGATATATGAATATGATATATGTATATGTATATGGGGAATATGGGAAAGGGCGAGAGCGTTATATACGCGTAACCACCTGATCAGTTGGTATAATATGACATGATACCGTCCCGGACGCGGGATGCCCGGACGCGGGATATGTGGTTATGGATCGGGCTGCACGTTCCGCAGCAATATAATATATTATATGGATCGGGCTGCACGTTCCGCAGCAATATAATATATATATATATATATATATATATATATATATATATATATATATATGGATCGGGCACGTTCGAAAGATTAAGCATACATGGTACCCGCCTAAAAGGCACTCAGATGTTCAGGTTACTCTTTATCTCATGATATGTTCCATATTTTCGTCTTGTTACTATTCATGCTTTGTATCCTTCCATATGTTGTTACTCATGCCTTACATACTCGGACATCATTCGTATCGACGTCCCTTCTTGTGACGCCGCGTTTCATGCCACGTGTGTGTATACGGATAATTAGAGGATATTAGTAGAAGATGTTTCAAATTTGGATTGGCGAGCTCCTTTCCTTCCGGAGTGTTGCGAGTCGGGTATCTATGTTATGGTATCTTGATTTATGTTAGAGACTTTGCGTACGAGTCGCGTATATAACATATCGTCTTGTAAGCGGCTTTGTAAGTCGATGTATCATTATGCATTATGTTACAAATTTCATATGATTACAGATTTTACTTGATTTGAGAAAGACGAAAAGCATGTTTTTTTTAAAAGCTTACATTATGCACTCATTTCATGGTTCGAGGGTCCAGTAAGATTATGAGTAATCACAAGAATCAGCGGGTTCGCTCGGCCCTAAGTAAGGGTCGGGTGCCCATCATACCCTATCAAAAGTTGGGGTGTGACATAAATACTCTACTTAGTTTATTTCGTTACTTAGATTGGAAGATTGGATGAATTATGTATTGAGATTACTCTTTGGATTGAGAGTTTATTTATCTTAGTAGTTTAGGTTAGTGATTAGTGATAGTTAAGCATGGTGGATTCCATTGTTGGCTATTGAACACTTTTCCATTGATTTCATATTAGAGTTGTCATTTGTGGATTCAATTGATTGTCTCTAATTTGGTTTCAAATAGTATAGGTTCCGTAGGTTGAATTCAATTGGAAGGGTTTGGATTTAATATATCCAAGTTTGTCCATAAATCCAAACCTAGGTGGGTCTTGCTTTTATCCCTCTATTCTCATCCTAATTTCTTCACTTCTCATCCCTTGATTTCTACTCTATCTTTAATTCCACGTGTTTGTTGTTGGAATCTATGTCTTCCACAAGCCGGATTCTATCATTTGGTATCAGAGCAAGGTTGAGTTTTTCTATCAATTCTTCAAAACCTTGGTTGAAACAAGAGAGTAGAAAATCCAAAAATTAAAAAAAAAAAATCAAAAGTTGGTTTCGTGTGTTGATTTGTGCTAAAGATTTGAGTTCCTTGATATCAAATCTAGCTAGATCTCGAATTTGGGAGCATTTGGACTTGTTTTGGAAAATCACCATTGAAGTCCATCAAGCTTTTTGAAGAACTCCAAATGGGTCTTTGTAATTGAGGTTAAATTGATATTGGGCTTTGTTCTATACATCAAGGAGAATCTAGATCTGCAATTTGGAGGAAAAATGAGTTGATTTGTAAATTGGGTGTTCATATGCATCTTCATATCTTCAAAGGAAGAAGGCAACCCAAAAAGGAAGTTTGATCAAAAAATTCTCCCCATAAGTTGTAGAAAGTTATTTTTCCACCCCAAAAAGGAAAGATTCCAGGTTGAGTGGGCCCAATACATCAGAAAAAAAATTAGAAAATCAGACCCAAAGTTCAAAAAAATCATCACAGGAACTCGCGCATCGAGTCCGCATCCCGGAAGGAAAGCGCGTCCACGGGAACGCTATCTCCATGCATCGCTGAAGGAAAGCGAGTGAGAAAAAATTTTCGCAAAAATTTCGGGGCGCTTGTTGCACAACTTCAGAGCGGTATTTTTTGTGCGATCCATCAAAGAAAGCACAAGGAAAGCCTGAGTTTCTGAAAAGTTATGAAATTTTTTCTAAGTCTCAAAACGGTTTGATTCTTTCCTAACTTCTTTTCTTTGATCTTCCTAGCTAATTAACACTAGCAATTGACCTTACTTAGTTGTTGATTAGTTCTTGAGTTCTATTTCTTTTTGTAATAATTCTTTTTCAAGCTTTTCTCGTTTTAACCTCGTTGAAACTTCTTTGGCTCAAGTCTTTTAGTTTAATCGAGTCGTCCGTCCTTCAATTAACAAGAATATTCTCTTCCACAAAGATTAGCAACCTTGTGAATTCATTTGGGATAAGCGGTTCTTGGCCAACTTTGGAAGAAGCTTTAGGATGAGAGATAAGTGTCACGACCCAACCGGAGGGCCGCGACGGGCACCCGGGCACCTCTTAACATACTTTCACATCACATCTAGGTGAGCCACATAACTAAATCATGCTTTTTATTCATCATCATTCTAATATCATTGGGCGACAATTTACTTATATCATCAATAAACATCTATGCCCATATAATTGTACATAAGCCAACAAGGCTAACAAACAATATCCCAAAATATAGGCCAACAAGGCCAAACATATCTAACCATATACACATGTCTACGAGCCTTTACGAAGAGCATGTCATATCATATAGGCGGGACAGGACCCCGCCGTGCCCATAAATATGTACACAAAAGAATCTATACCAAAAGCTGCAGCTCCGAATGAAATGGAGCTCCGCTATGTAGCCCCTGAGAAGTATAGCTATGGATCAAGTCTATCTCCCTGGCCACCTGCGGGCATGAAGCAGCGTCCACAAACAAAAGGACGTCAGTACGAAGAATGTACTGAGTATGTAAAGCATGATCAATATCAATATGAAAGCATAATAGACATGTGATATGAGATAGCATAAGATGGGAGACAATAGCATCATCGTCATAACACTTACTTGATTTTCATAGGGACATTCCATTTCTATTACTTATCCATGTACATACATCCATGTCCGTACTCATTTACCTTTCGTATCCATTTTCGTATTCGTATTCATATTTACATTCATACTCATATTCATATCATATACATTGCATATACATAGTCTTTACATAGCATTTACATATACTTAACATATTCATACTCATATTGATGTCACATACATAGCACTTATATAGCATACCCGACCACGAAGGTTCGGTGTTTCACATAGCTGGCCCTACCAAGGCTCAGGGTTATCCGTACCCAATTGCAGTGGTGCACGCGCATCGTCATATATAGATATATACATATCCACTATATTCTACCCGGTCATATAAGCTCGGGGTTTACAATAGGCCCTCATGGGCACATATACATATAAGCTCATAAATATCTTTAGCCTTTTTTACTATCGTCATTCATTACATTCTATCCTTAGAGGATTACTCGTCGTATAGGAAACTTAGTACAATCGTATTATATTGAGCACCATAAGCTTAGTAGCTTCTAGAGATAGGATCATTGGAGAATATCGTAGACTCGTAGAAGGATAAATATTTGGCCAAAGAACCATGCCTTATGAAAGAAGGGTTAGCCTTACATACCTTTCCGTTCCACTATTCTATCACTTGTACGTTCTTCTTCAATGCTCACGTTTCTACCTTCATTAAAGTGCATACTAGCATTAGAGAATTGATGACTCAACATACATGACCAAAGATAGAGAAAATCGGACAACATCTCCTTTATTTATATGACTTCCTCCATATCATATATCAACTCCCAAACATCAATAATAATATTCACAATGTCATTACAATAGCCTTTATTCAACTACATTATCCTTACTTCTCAATTCACTTCAATTCATCCATATTCATGGTCATGTTACACCATTACGTTAATTCATATACAATGTCTATTCCATACTCTCAATATCATTTATAACATGGTCATAATCATAATGATTCAAGAATTATAACTCAATCCAACCATTTATTCAAAAGTGACACTATTTTCACATTCATGACCCATTTCTATATCCTTTTGCGATCCAAGTGTTTCAACTTTCAAATACCTTAAATAACATGGAGATGTCATAAAACTTACCTTAGAAGCAAATACCTCACTTGAGCAAAACCCTAATTTTTCCTTCATTTGGATTCCTTGTTTTTTATGAACTTTAATGGGTTTTCTTACTTTTGATTCACTTGGTTTGATGATAAGAACCTTTGATTTCCTCTGGATTCTTGTTCATGAAATGTATGTAATGATCTAGAGACTTTAGAGAGAAGTGGGGAAGTGTTGGAATGAAATAATGAAGTTGGGATCACATTTAAAGACTTGGAATAATTCAGCCCGTCGGGAGTTCCACGAACCCTTCCACGGTCCGTGGAACATTATATGGGTCGTGGAACTGGTCGTGGTTCACGAGCAGCCAATCACCATTTCTGCTGGGACTTTCACGGACCCTTCCACGGTCCGTGGAACATTCCATGGTCCGTGGAACTGGCCGTGAAACTCACAGTTTCACCGAAGTTGTTCCCGTCGTCTCGTTTGATCTCCAATCCTTATGGAACCTTCTTGACACTTATTTATCACCTCATTAAAAGTCTAAGGGGAATTATAACTCTTCCCTAAAACATCATTAAGTTGTCATCAACTTGCTACTCATAATTCTCGTCCGATACTTATCGTATACCTTGCCTTCTCTCGGCAACTTTCTCGTCTAACATCGAATGTCTTTGAAATCTTACTTAAGGTCATCAAATTCCATTTCTTACTTATTGAAATACCATACTCTTCGTGCTCTTCGTTAGTCTATTCACTGTGCATCAACGGAAAATTTTTTGAGGTGTAACATTCTTCCCCCCTTAAGAACATTCGTCCTCGAATGTTAAGCACTCGGGAATTCTACGAAAATTTCGCCAGAGTTTCCCCTCTAATATGGCACTACCATCCTGTCACAACAACCCATAATAACAATGCCTCATATGGCCACAACATAATAGCAATAGAATTTGGCTACACACGACCCAAATGCACAAAAGGAAAACATACATACCTTATGATTTTGATGTCTCATCTTGGCCCCCTTCCGGGGGCTGAAATAGGTGCGGATATTTGGATTTCATGATTTCTTCCGCTTCCCATGTGATCTCTTCTCAACTATTATTTCTTCACAAAACTTTAATTGAGGCCACTTATTTATTTCTAAGCCTCCGTACTTGCCTATCTAATATGGCAATGGGTATTTAATCATAAGTTAAAATAACTTTTTTGTCACTTGAACATCATTTACTGGGACGATCCTAGTAGGATCTCCAACACATTTACGAAGCATCGAGACAAGGAAAACTGGATGAACTGACTCCAAATCAGGAGGTAGATCTAATTCGTAAGCCACTTTGCCTACCTTGCGCACAATTTCATAAGGCCCAATGTAACGGGGACTAAGCTTCCCCTTTTTGCCAAATCTCATTACACCTATCACACCCTTAATCCGATAGGGTGTGATGGGCACCCGACCCTTACCTAGGGCCGAGCGAACCCGCTGACTCTCGTAATACTCGTAATCGCATCGGGCCCCAGCCATAACACAAATATGTAATGAAATTTTTTTTTTTCGGAAAACAAACATGCCTTTCCGTCTTTCTCAAACCAAATAAAAAATCAGAATCATATAATACCCGTAATATAATGCATACAACATCGGCTTATAGAGCCGCTTACATAACTGACACATCATACGCATGACTCTGTCTGCAAAGTCTCTAACATAGAACAAACTTTCATAACATAAACATCCTCGACTGCGTACTCCGGGAGGAATGGAGCTCGCCAATCTCGCCGGAACATCTTCTACTAATGTCTTTAGCTCGTCCGGGGGGCGTACTTGCGCGGCATGAAACGCAGCCCCCGAAGAAAGGGGGTCAGTACAGAATAAATGTACTGAGCATGTAAAGCATGGAATACAGAAAACGAGATCATAACCGAAATAAGGAGTACGGACGGAACATAATAACAGTAATGTCAAGGTGCTTGTATCTGAAAGACAAATCATACATACGAGGTGCAGAAGACCAATATAATGATGCGTAATGCCGAAATGCTTAGCTTTATTTTAAAAACATTTGTCCTCATATATATAGAAAATAGATCATATCATAGTAGGCGACATTAACCGGTGTGGGATTCGCCTAAACCGATGTGGGATTCGCCAAACCAATGTGGGATTCGCCTAAGGCGGCCTTAAGCTCACCCCCTCACTGGGACTCGGCGTACCACCGAGGTTTGCCCCCACCATTGGGTTTGCCCCACCACCACCAAACCGTATCATATTCCCGAATACGTATATATAACATATAACGTGTCCCGGCCCTCCAGCCGAGGGACGGTAGTTCGTAATCATCGCATTATCATATCATCACATCGTATTTAATCATCATATTATCATAAATAAGATTCATTATATTATCGAAACATCACATTCGGGTCATCTGTCATCGGACCTGATTATCACTCTTCCCAGCGGTCCCTTGGACCGGGCGACGAACGTGGTCGCCCCCGCCTTGGGCGCCCAAATCTTCTTCGGAAGTTTTCCTCTCCGTCTCTCCCTCCCCCACTCATATCATATAACCCCAGACCGGCCAAAGGGGGGCGGGGTCGGGAAAATCATCACCCTTACGGCGCTCTCATACTTCGGGAAACTCTCATCTTCGGATTGTCCCCCGTGTCCGGGGGACTCGGGGAAGGAATAAAATAATGTCGAAAAAATCGGGGGGATCTATATGCCTAAAAAAATTTAACGGACTTTAAAAGAAAATAAGATTATCATTTTCAAAATGGGTTAACCAAATCTCTCTTCGGAATTTTCGGAAACATATCAAACAAAACTTTATCGGTATAGTTACGTATCAAATCTTTTATACAATTTCATTTCATACATTTACCACCCAGAC
>NC_081343.1:57654956-57676434 GCF_029784015.1 Lycium ferocissimum
AAAAATCAACAAAATCGGAAATTGAAAGTCTTGTCTTTAACTCGTCGCAAACAACTTAAAATATTCCGACATACAAAGTACGGGGTGTAACAGTTGTATATGGTTAGATATCTTGAAGCCTTGTCGCCTTATATTTTGTATATCATTTTGATGGCCTCGTCGGCTTATGTATATTGATATGGGCATAGTTGTTAATGATGGTATAAATGTGTTGTTGCCCAATGAGTTTAGCATTACTGATGTATAGCATTCATGAGTAAGCTATGTGGTCGACCTAGATGTGAATATGAATGTACGTGTCACACCCCGACTTTACTAGGGTGTGATGGGCACCCGACCCCATATACGGAGCCGAGCGAACCCTCGGACTCTTAGTGCATACATGTTCTCGTGGAATCATAAGACAAAGTAAAGTAAAATACATAGTAAATTTTTTTTTTTTTTTTTTTTTTTTTTAAAAGTAAATAACACATCAACCAGTGGAACTCTATTTTTTTTTAGGCTGACACTCTAAACCCACGACTCTGTCTGCAAAGTCTCTAAGCGTCATGGACCATGGCGTGTGCGCCGACTCGGCCTACACTCAGCAAGCGGAGTTCGCCAACTTCGCCGAAACATCTTCTATACTGGCTTTCCGTCGTCGGCGTGTACACGCGGCATGAAACGCAAGACACCACAGAAAGAGGGCGTCGGTTTCGAACAATGTACCGAGTATGTAAGACATGAATAATAACATAGTAAGAAATGTATACATGAACAACAACCGCATAGAAACATAGAATATATGTTATGTCAAGCTGTGACCTGTACATAGGGATCATATACAGCATGGAGAACATAGAATATATCATAGAATATCGGAGTAACTCCGCGCATATGAGTGCCCCTCGGGGCGGATGCCATGCGTGCTTACTTGGTCATATCGAGTCATAGTACCGCACGAGGCGGCTCGCCCACATAGCGCCGAATACTCCCGGCTACCGCCATAAATCCCGCGTCCGGCATCCCGCGTCGGATGATAAACGGTGACCGTGGCAATAAAACGGAGAGATCTCCTCCCCAATCCCCAAGTATGCATAGTTCCCATCCCCCCAACCCTTGGTCATATTTAGCGTGCAAGAGAGCCCAAGAAAATTATATACTTATCGGAGTGACGTAAGGTCGGACACCTCCGATCGCCTTATGGAGTAATCATGGACGCTTTGTCTCACACTTGGAGGAATAACAATCATAAGGCGAGACTATCAACATAGAGCATAGCATAGCTTATCGGGTCATAGACATAGCATATCCGACATCATAGAATCATAGTTGTCATAGAATCATAGTCATCGCAGGTCATCTTAGGATCATAGTCGTCGTAGAATCATAGGCATCATAGCATCATAGAATCATAGTCATCATAGAACCATAGTATTCATAGAATCATAGTTCCCATGGAAACATAGTTCCCATAGAATCATAGACATCATAGGATCATAGGCATCTTAGATTCATGGTCGTTGTTTAGGTCATAAGAAAAACTATCAATGTTGTAAAACTTAGTTTTTGAAGAAAAAGAATATTTTGGGAAAAACACTTGTAAACTTTTAGGAAGGAAAATTATGTTTTGGAATCGAGGGATTAGTTAAAACAATTATGCTTTAGTAGTTAAAATAATAACCAAAAACTTTTCTTAACTATAGAATGAAAATAAGTCAAAGGGGACAATAAGAAAGAATTCGGGAATAGTGGGCCCGCCTCGGTCGAATGAGGCGGCGTAGACAATTTACATGTAATACGTTTCATAGTATTGCTTATGAAAGCCTTAGAGTGATCGGGTCTTATTCTTGCACGTACTAGGGTGTTTCGACCTTTCTTACACCTTTCGGTTCTTTTGGTTCAATGTTCTTTTGAATAAATAGTGACTATTTTTCAACCTTGCGCGGATTTCGGGAGTTAGAAAGGTTCCCGAGGCGCGAAACCGGAACTACATATCTAGGACATGCCAAGAAAGAAATGCAAAGTCTTACATACCTTTTCCGCTTCTTGCCGGACTCCAAATCTCCGTCTCAATCTCACCAAAATTTTCACTTTGGTCAAGCTTACCAACTACTATTCATGAGGTTTGAAACTCTAATCTTGAATTGGTTCTTGTACGCCGAAATTTCGTAAAGACCTCCCCAATAAATATATCATGCCACCAAGTTAAACTTGGCCGATTTCAAGCAACAAACATCCACTAGAATGCAACCCGGCCAAACTAACAACATACCAACAATCCCATTAACAATTTCAATCAATATACTACTTTCCACCCGAAGCCATAATTCATCCAAACCTTCTAACCTTTAACATACTTACTCATAACATGTTTCCATCTTCTAATTTCATCAACAATCATCACAATGCGCACATTAACAACTTCATTATCATAATAACATAAGCTACTACAAAGTTACATATTTTCCTATAACAACCTCACAACATCTTTTCCATAGCAACAAGAACCATTAATCTTTCATTTACGTCATGGAATCCATAATGTCGACTTTAATAAAATACTAGGTTGCATTAATTCATTCTTTCTCCATGCAACAACAAAACACACCACGGCCACAACATTACCACACTCGGCCACAACACAACATACATAGTTTCATATATTCCATCCATTCCTTCACCTTACAACATATACAAATCATTCACAACATCAACAATAATTAAAATACTAAATAAAACAATTGAACCATTGCCTTTACAAACCATCCATGCACACGCCAACCCTTCAACACACATTATTTCTATGATTTCCATGCATTTCTACACACCACAACATTCACAAACATTCATAACATATAAAAGAAGATTGAAACCTTACCTTTTCCATCTAGTTCTTCAACTTGGCTAGAGTTGTGCCTTGCAAGAATGAATGTTTTCTTGCTCCACTAACTACACCACCTTGCTAGGGACCCTCCAATTAGTAGGGAAATAATTTTTGAACAAATTTTCTCAATCTTTTCCCTCCCACCATGTATGGCCGAATTGGCCCTTTTTTTTTTTTCCTCTCTTTTGTTTTGTTTTTCTTCCTCCAAATTTCTTGAACTAAAAGATGACTTCTTCTCATATATGTATATATATATAAAAGTCTTCCACCACTTCTATATATTTATAATTAAGTCCCTCAAGATAATAAAAATGGTCACATGTTCCCTTAACTTCATCTTTCTAGAGTTTTCTTCTCTTTTTCCTTGAATTTTTCTAAAATAAAGATGAATACTTGAGTCTTGCCATGCAAGCTTTGATCCATTCATTTTTTTGTAATTTACACTTAGCCCCTCCATTCTTTCTTTTCTAGAGTTTTCCTCTTTTTTCTTGAATTTCCTAAAGTGGTCAAAGATGACCACTTGTCTTCTTTTTTTTTTCCATCACATGACTAAATTCATGAGCCCTTGGTAAAATTACCATTTTGCCCCTCGACTTTCTTCAATATTATCATTTCGTCCCTAGCCTTCCGCATTATTTTCACGGCCCATTTTACGAATTTCCTTTTTCGCCCTCAACCTTTCACAACATTTCCGTGCAATAATAGTCATAAATAATATTTACAACAACTCGTCCGTTAAAATAATCTTTGAGAATGGTCTCGCCTTTAACTTTCCACGACGACTTTGGAATATCCAAACGTACAAAGTACGGGCTATAACAGTACGATAAGAGGTACCTGGGTGGGTTAGCACCGGGTGCCCGTCATGGCCCTCGGGTCGGGTCGTGACACCTTGTCGCAGTTGAAAGCTTTTGCCAACAATCAATCCTCTCATAAAGCGAATCCTCCTTACTAAGACTAATCATACTAACCATTTTCGAGCAACCAACACTTAGAAACGCGATGACCTTTCGACTAATAACACCAACTCTCCAATTCTCAAGGAACCAATACCATGAAACAGTCTTAACTCACATTTCCTTAATAGAACTGCAAACCCAAGCTGACACTTAGCTAGACCACACATTTACAATGAGATGATCCCTCTCATACCATACCGCAGCGCAACGTACGAAATTGATCACACCAGACTTAGCATGAGTTTCGCCAGTCAAGACAGAATAAGACAAGGACACACAGATACCAATTGGAATCAACCAGATACCAATTGGACTGAAGTAGCATGATTGGAAAGAAGAAGAGAATTTCCTAGATGCCTCATAGCCTCTCACAGATGGGTAAAGACGTCGCCGTACCATTCCACGAGACTCTACTACACATTGCTCTTGTACATAGTAGACCGGCAACCTAAGCTCTGATACCAACTTATCACAACCCATTTCGGGGTCGTGCGGGCACCTACCTTTCCCACCTCGGTAGACGAACCCTCTCATTGATTATACTTGAATTAAGTAAAGGCGATTCATTTAAATCAATAGAAACTTAGAAATTCAGCGAAAACTTCATAATATATTCAATAAACTCAAGATTTAATATAATTACAACGATGTAACAAATACAGACTCGATCCAACTTCCCATGACCTGGTCTAGACTAGTACAAGAGCGACTAATGATTTCAGATTACCACTACATTCTAAGACTCAATCTCCGTCCCGAAATGAAATGGGAGGAGGCCTTCCAGATAGGCACCGCCTATTTCCACCCCAATCTACACCTGAAACAATCTACACCCCAAAAAGGATGTAGTAAGTGCAATATCAGTACAAACTATGCGTACTAAGTAAGTATCGTAGGCTGACAATGGTTAGTAACACATATCAGTAAAAGAATTCACAGATAAAAATGATAACAACTCAATCAAGTCATACGGCTATCTACCACACACTGTACATCAATACCCTTAAGTATTAATTTCACTCTAATAATTCACCAGTCAAGTTCACAACGATATCAAAACTCACATATAATTAAATCGATTGTTTCAGTCTAGTAGTTAACTCACCGTTAAGACACCCGTTATCCTACATCACATAGAGACCAAACATATAACTAATCTTACGGACTGTTTATAGGATACCTCAACAAGTTCAATCAATAAATCCAGATCCAAGTACACGTCATTGCCTAAGTAAAGCATCTAATCCCAAATGTGCCAAGTCTGAATAAATCAATCTGAATCCAATCATCACAAGTAAACACTAAATCATCTCAAACAAGCCATAATGCAATGCAAGATGTATCAATGCAATGCAATGCAAGATGTATGGATGCAATGTCATGCCATGCAAATAAGGTGTACACATGTACTCCAGACGAAAATATCGACGTCTCGGTAGCACAACCCAGCGTGACTCGCGAAGTCTATGTGCCACCCATCACGGATCGTTGCCAAACAGACAGATAGGACCCTGGCTAATTGTTCACAGGGGGAGTCTCATTGGCACCACCCTGGGGGACCCGCGGAGTCCATGCACTAACGACGATTCCGGGATAACTTCGGAATCGGACATGCAACAACGATGCCCGAATATATCATCGAAAATCGGCCTCCTCACAATCACTCAAAAGAGTCTGTCAAATATCAGTTTCACAAATCAACGATTCCGGAATTGAACCTCGGACATCGGCCTCCTCACAATCACTCAAGTAAAAGAGTTTATCAAGTATCAGTTTCATATAAACAACGATTCCAAAATGGATCTTCGGACATCGGCCTTTTCACAATCACTCAAGTAAAAGAGTTTATCAAATATCAGTTTCGCTCAATCAACGATACTGCATCATCACCGGGTACCGGCCATGTATGATAAATATGAGAGAATGCGTGCAATGCATATGTCAATCACCTACAGATGAGTTCAATATCACAAATACAACAACAGGCATGCCAACAACGTATCACATCACAATACCAACAGTGGGTAAGCTAACATATATCAATAACTCAAGTACAAACAGTGGGTACGCCAACAATATCTTCAAGTACAAATACAAACAACGGGTATGTCAATCCTATCCAAATCAGGACAACAAGTAGAATTCGATATCTACCAACTACACATGGCATCAAGCCAACACAATTGAACAATCAAACACACATAACAGGGTGGCTAGTCCCACACCAAAGGTCAACCAATCGATATACATATTTGCCACTTCCTTAAATTAGGAAACAAATCTCACCCTACACTCAAAATCCCTCGTCACAACTCATTTTGGACTCAATCACAATCATTGGTACATTTTATCCACTAGATTCACTATTAATGGCATAACATAATAATCATATATTACGGGAATTTCTCATCATTAGACATAACAATAGGTTTCACCCGCTACTTTCAAGTCACATGTAACCACCGATATTAAAGAAAAACCACATCAAACAACCTAAGGAATCTACAGGCCACAAGCCCGAACACACAAATACACAAAAATACCATCCTAAGAATTCCATCCCAAATCTCCAATTCCTATACATGCTTTCTCCGTTCCTTCTAATACACGAATATATGAAGCTAACCGGAGTCTACCGAAGGGAAGCCATAACCTACCCGGCACCAACAAAGCGAACCCACACGTTGCCTTGTCTTTCGAAGCGTCTCCAAATAATCAAAATCTATCATATATGAATTCTATGTAAGAAATCATGAATAATGATACCCATATTGGCTACTTTCTATTCGGGTCAAATTTCAACCCTTAATTTAGGAAAAACGGAACCTAAGGGCAAAATGGGAATTTCATGACCACAATACCAAATTCAATACTAAAAGGTCAAAACCCATTACTTTAATCATATGAATACTCAATTAATTCCTAAAATCATCATTTATATGAAAAATCTCAAATTTAGGTCTAAGAACCCTAACTTTAATTGAAGAATTTCAACTCTAGAATGGAAGATTATTGGTTAACAAACCTAGATATATCATTATCTAGTATAAATAGCAACTTTAACATCATTTATGCACAATCTAGGAAGCCAATTCATTTTTAGAACTCTTTCATGAAAAACCCCAATTTTGGGTTGAAGAACCCTAGGTTTTGCATAGAGATTTTCGAAAGTGGGAGGGTTTTACAAAGCCAAAATGATGGATTAATGATGTGATTCTTCAAGTTAACAAAGAACCAATCGACCAGGATCTTGTTCTTGAAGCGATTTGATGGGCAGATTCAAGAAACGGACGTAAATCGGGCTATAGTTCTTGAAATTATGTGCTTTCAAGACGAGGAGAAAGATGACGATTTGAATTATAAAAATAACTATTGAATTGTTTAAATGAAGTAAGTATTGAAGGCGGAATGATGGAAAGAAAATTAGGGTTCTGGGTATGAACTAGAACGAATTTTAATCAAGAAACGCGTTCTTGAATGATCAAGAACAAATAAAATTTCTAAGTCACCACTTGAAATCAATTAACGTGATAAAGAAATACCACACGCAACTGAAAATGAGGTAAAGACTATCACCACCTTGCTTGGAACCAAAAACAAGGATAAAGAACAAGAAATACAGAGAATAACTCTATTGCAAAATTTAGGTTTATTCTAAAAACGTGAATCCTATATTTACAAGTCATGAGAACCCTTTATACAGGCTTAGGGTCTCTTCTTTTATGACTACAAATCCCTATTCTACTCTAGAAAGGAAATAGCTAAAAACAAGGAAAGTAAAATCCCTATTCTATAAGGAAAAGAATAAAGAAAACTAGAAGCCTACTATAACTAGGATAAAGATCCTACTAATGATAGGAAATTAAATCCTACTATAATATAAATCAATAAACAAGAAACCTATTTAGAAAAGGATTCAAGAAACAAGAATGGGATATAATTTTCAAACTTGAGCTTCTTGGACTTTTCTTTTTCTTGAATTTCAGTCTTGTGTTTCTTGATTTTCTTGGATTTCTTGATCTTCTTCATCTTTCATCATTCCACAGTTGTGGAATATTATGAATTATATGCAAGAAACAAGAATGGGAAATAATCTTCAAACTTGAGCTTCTTGGACTTTTCTTTTTCTTGAATTTCAGTCTTGTGTTTCTCGATTTTCTTGGATTTCTTGATCTTCTTCATCTTTCATCATTAACTGTGCTCTGATGCCAAATTGATGTGATTCTTCGAATTAACAAAGAACCAATTGACCAGGATCTTGTTCTTGAAGCGATTTGATGGGCAGATTCAAGAAATGGACGTAAATCGGGCTATAGTTCTCGGAATTATGTGCTTTCAAAAAGGATTCAAGAAACAAGAATGGGAAATAATCTTCAAACTTGAGCTTCTTGGAATTTTCTTTTTCTCGAATTTCAGTCTTGTGTTTCTTGATTTTCTTGGATTTCTTGATCTTCTTCATCTTTCATCATGAATGGGAAATAATCTTCAAACTTGAGCTTCTTGGACTTTTCTTTTTCTTGAATTTCAGTCTTGTGTTTCTTGATTTTCTTGGATTTCTTGATCTTCTTCATCATCTTTCATCAATTAATTAATGGAAACTATTAAGAATGAGATTTAGACCTTACCCATGGGAACAATCTTGAAAAATAATCAAGAATCCATTCATCCCCAAGCTTCCAATAGAGAAGGTATCCTAAATGCGATCCTAATCCCACATAGTCTCTGTTTTTCCTCAATTTTTTTGCCAAGACAACCTCAAAATTCTGATTGAATGGAACCGTTGGATTCCTCATGAAATTTCCTTGAATTTTGGCTTTTGAATCGCCTCATTTGGGCTTAAAATGAGGGAGATATGAGGGTTTTTTTATATTGGACCCGTCATCAGTTTTTAGCAGAACCGCTATAGCGGAAACCACTACAGCTACAGTGGTCAAACCGCTGTAGTGGTCCCAAGGATACTATAGCGGTGCCGCTACAGAGATAAGGGGTCTGCTGTAGCGGTCACCAGACACCAGATGCCCCGATTTTTTGGTTTTTCGCCCGGAACTCCGAAAACTCATTCGAAACCTGATTTTGACAAACAAAATATGTAGATATAGGTAAAAACGTTCTACGAACTCATTTGTGCACTCGAAATTCCCAACGGAGATACCGTTCACTAAGTTAACTCCCAACCCTCAATAACCATTCCCAAACCAAGTCCCAAAATGCACCCGAGTGCATAAGGAATCGAACCAAACCCACCAATCAATCATAAATGGTCATCCAGACCTCTTAGTATCGATTGATTTTTGGAAGAAATCAGTTCATCGAAAAGTCAACTCCCGGTCAAACGGTTTTCACTTAAACCTAAAATTTTCTAGAAAACATTCCAAAGCTCATAACGATGCCTAGGAAGTCATGCCAACTATCTTCTCAGGTCAAAATAGTTCTAACGAGACTTAGGAATGGGTCAACGAGGGCAAAAATGGAAGAATCACGGTAACGACAAAGCGGGTCGTTGCAACTGTCCTATATTGTATAAAGTCTTTGGATTTAGTAGTCTTAATTGATTTTGTTGGAAAATTTGTATATCTCTATCTGTGTCTATTACTTCACTTAACTGTTGGTTATTTTCTTCTGGTCTTCTTCTATTTAAAATTCTTGATAGTAGATTATTGCCTATTCTATTATCTGAAAAACTTACTCTTGGTCTTTCTTGTCTTTCTGATCCTCCTTCGTTTCTCGATCTAATTGAAAAAAGGTCCATTTTTGTGGTTTTCTAACTATTTTAACTTTTTCTTTTTAAGGTGTTATTTCAACCTTTTTTAATTGGTCTATTAATTCGTCTAATTCTTTATTTCTTGGAGTTTCTATATTAGCTCTTGTCTCTTTTTCTTTAATTATTTTATCCAATTTTGTATTAACTTCCAGTAGTAATGAGATTATAGCAATATTTTTTTTTAGTATTATTTGATCTGATTTCGCGGTAGGTATATACCTTATAGTCTTGTGGTAAAGAAAGGGATTTTTCTGTTAATTTTGAGGCTTCTATATGTACTAAGCTTGGTCCACTCATGAAAGAGAGATTTCTTTTAGCTCTTCTATTGTCTTCTTTAATTCCCTATTATCACTGGTTAAAACTTCTACCTGTTGTGTTATCTAATCTACTATTTGGGTTGTCTTTATTTCTATTTCTTTTGATTTTTCTGTAATAGCTTTGACTAGTTTTTCTATTTCGTTTTTTGTAGGTATTTTTTCAAAATTAAATTTATTATTTAAAAACTAAATTTTTCTCTCAAGCTCTAGTTCTTGTGATTTTAGGAAATCAAAATTTTGTTCTAGTTTTTCTAATATTTTCTTTTGTTTAATTTGTGAAGATTCTATTACATCTAATATTCTAACTGTATCTTTATTATTTTCTTGGGTCCTTTCACTAAGGTTTATGATTAAATCTATTAATGTATTAAATTCTTAATCTTCCCTATATAGTATATGTTCTCCGTTACTGAAATTACACTTTATAATATTATAGTCTTTTAATATCCTATATTTCTTTTCTGTATATATATTCTTAAGTCTAAGTATTCTAAATTTTTTAATGTATCTATTTTGTCTGACTTTGTTTATTATCCTAATGGAATTTTTATTTTGTCCTGCTATTAAGAACAGAGGTTAAGAGAAAGAGATGAACAGTGTAATAAGATTCATGACTGGACAGAGTCCAGATTACTTAAAAAAATGTGGAAAATTTCAAAGAAAGTTCAAAGAACTCAATGGAAAATTTAATGTGATTTTTATCAAATGTTTAAATAATCCTGCTCGGTACTTCCTTACTCCTAAAAATGTGGTTTCACTCTTGATATCATTGGGTGACTTGATTGTTAACATCTTTGGTTGTCTTGTTGATTGGGTTAACTGATTATGTGTTGTTGACTGGCTTGTCTATTTTATTGATTTTATGATGTATGTATGATACTAATCTTAGTCGGCCTATGATATCTACCGGCACACAGTGTTCATATTGATACTACCTTGCTGCATTCTTTTAGTGCAAATTGTAATACAAAGGCTGCTACCTGACCTCATATCTAGCGTTGAGGTCGTTTGCTAACAGATTTAGGGTGAGCTTCTATCCATGCCAGGCCTCCCCAAGGTCTTCTTTTATGATGTCTATTTCCATTCCAGACAGTGTTGGTTATTTTTTTAGACAACATACATTCCTTAGACATGTTTTGAATTAGAGTCCTTGTACGGTGACTTTCGGATTTTGGGATTGTAATAGTTAGGACTTCCGCATTTACTTCATTATTTTATGGCATGACTTAATTTGATTTATCTTGTGCTTGAATGGTTAATAACTGATTGAAATGGTTAATATAAAAATGGACTTGAATGAATAGATGGCTTACGTATTGGTTCGCCCACTAGGAGTTAGTGTGGGTGCTAGTCATGGTGAGTTGGGTCGTGACACTGGCCCAGGCGAAAAGCCTCGCGTTCGCGAAGTCCGAATTCTTGGGGCGGGTTGCTAAGGGAATTTCACAAAACGTGTTGAATTTCAAAATCGATGGAGAATCTTCTTTTACAAATATTAGGAGTTATAGAGCTCGCTTTTGAGTGATTTCAAGTTCTACTTTCAATATTCTTCATTGGGGTAAGTTTCTAACTTTCATCTAGGAAAAATTCATGATTTCATCCATTATTTTTCAATTCAATACATGATTCTAGGTATGAGAATAAGAGTTTTTGTTGAATTGGGGTTTTGAGTAAGTAGTGGAATTGAAGGCCTAAATGTGGTTAGATTCTTATGAATTTTAGGATTATTACTATTTAGACAATGGGTAACATAATTCCGGACAAAAATTCCAGTTTTGCCTTTAGAGCTCAGGTTTGATAATGTTGGGTTTATTTTTGGGTTCCAGGCAATAGTATATTAATATGGGTATTGGTGGATTCGTGTGACGTCATAGAGTACTATTGTTATATCCCGCATTTTGTACGCCGGAATATTTTAAGACAATTGCGGGAAGGTGAGGACAAGATCATCTCCAAAAAAAAAAAATTATCTTAGTATATAAGTTGGTTATGAATACTATCTATGAATATTATTGGACTAAATATTGAGAAAGGCTAGGGGCAAGAAGAGAAATTCGCAAAATGGGCCGTGGAAGTAATGCGGAAGGCTAGGGGCAAAATGGTAATATTGAGAAAGTTGAGGGGCAAATGGTCATTTGCCATATTGGCCATGTGAGGAAAAAGGGTGGCCAAATAAGTCATCTTTTAGCCAAATTCAAAGAAAAAGAAAAGGAAAATTCTAGAAATTAAAAGAAAGGGAAAAGAAAAGAAAAATCTAGAAAGGGCATGTGCCCCTCACATGCCCAAGGCCTTATATATATATAGGAGAGGTTCATCATCTTACTAAGAGAAAGCAAAAAAAAAAAAAAAAATGAAGAGAGGAGCCAAGGTGAGGGTTCGCCAAGCAAGAGAGAAAGAAAAAAATTTGAGCTATGGAAAAGTTGTTCAATAAATAATTTTCTCTTAGTTTCTTTACTCCTTGAAAGGCTCTCTACAACATAAGCAAGTCGTTGGAACAAGAAAAACATCTTTCCCTTGGAAACTATGTCCTAGCCAAGTGGGGGAAGGTTAAGGAAATAAGGTGAGTTTGATCTTCTTTACATGTTTTAAAGATGTTTGTGGATGTTGTTGCATGTAGAAATGAATGAAAAACATGAAAATATGGATGTTGAAGTTTAGCCATAGATGAAGATGTTTGGCCGTGTGCATGGTTGTATGTTTAGAAGTAATGAATTAATTGAATTTAGCATGTTTATGTGTTGTTGAGAGTGTAGAGATTGAATGAAACTCATAGGATAATGAATGTTGAGGAATGGGCCGTGTAGGGGGCTGTTTGGTGTGTAAGAAATGAATTGATGTTATCTAGTATTTTGGTTGTCGTCTCTATGAATTCTATGACGTAAAATGAAGAGTAATGATCCAAGTTGAAACTATAAGTCGTGTGGGCTGTTTGGAAACCAATATGATTGTGTTGTGATTTCAATATGTTTTCTTGAATGTTATGGAAATGATCTTGCTAGCATATGAGATTGTTGGTATAGTTTATGAAGTTGAAAGAAAGAAGTATCGTTGATGTTCTAATGTAGTTGAAGGGTTCGGGAAAATTAGTCTATGGTTTGGGTTGTTTGAAATATTATATGGAATGCTTGAAATGTTCTTAAATCATGTTTGAATGGCCTCGGAATGATATTTAAACGAATGATCATTGGTGTTAGTTGGAAGGCATGAAGGTTACTTGAATTGAATATTGAAGTGTTGATTGAAATGGTTAGTATAATTGTTGGTAATGTTGTTAGCTTGGCCGGTTGTATTCCCGGGTTTGTTGTTGTTGAATCGGGGCCGAGCCATATTCTCGGACGATGTATTTACAGGGAAATGCCGCCGAAATTTCGTACAAAGTGTTGCTTTAAAGAATCAACTTATAAATTCCCTAACTAAGGTTTGGTAAATGCGACCATTTGTAGATTTTTGGCGATTTGGAGCTTGAATTTGGAGGAGCGTAAGGAGCGGGAAAGAGGTATGTAAGGCTTCACTTTCTTTCTATGGCATGTCTTAGATGTAATAGGCTTGAATACGTGTCTCGGGACCATTCTAATCCTAGGAATCCGAGATTGAAATCGATTACTATTCATTCAGAAATTGAATCAAATGTGCCTGAATAGTGAAAGAAAGATCGAAACACCCTAGAACTTGCAAGAATAAGACCCGATCACCCTAAGACTTCCATAAGCAACATTATGAAGCATATTATATGTAAATTGTCTACGCCGCCTCATTCGACCGAGGCGGGCCCACTATTTCGAACCCCTTCCTATTAGCTCATTAAGCTTATTTCTATGCTATAGTTAATAAAAGTTTTTGGTTATCCTTCCTATTATCAAATTAAAAGTTGTTTTTAACTAAACCTCACCCCCAAGGTATGATTTTCTTTACTAAAAGTTTACAAGCGTTTTCCAAAATATACCTTTTTCTTTAAAAACTAAGTTTTACAATATTGACAGTTTTTATAACCTAAACAACGACTACAATCCTAAGATGACCCTGAATCTATGATGCCTATGATCCCACGATGACTATGATCCTAAGATGACTATGATGACTATGATTCTACGATGCCTATGATTCTATGATAACTATGATCCTATGATGGCTATGATTCTATGATCCTATGATGTCTACGATTCTATGATGACTATGATTCTATGACAACTATGATACTATGATGACATGTTCTATGTTGATAGTCTCGCCTTATGATTACCGTTCCTTCAAGGTGAGACAAAGCGACCATGATTAATCCATAATGCGATCGGAGGTTTCCGACCTTACGTCACTCCGATAAGTACACGATTTTCCTTGGTTTCCCCCCCGCATGCTAAATATGAACAAGGTTGGGGGATGGGAACTATGTATATTTGGGGAATTGGGAAGGAACTATGTATCATTGCCACCGGTCGGGCTTGCTTATCATCCCGGACGCGGATGCCCGACGCGGATTTATGGCCGAGCCGGGAGTATTCCGGCGCTATGGGGCGAGCCGCCTCGTGCGGTACTATGACCGATATGACCAAGTACGCACGCATGGCATCCGCCCCCGGGGCACTCATATGCACAAAGTTACTCTACTATTCTATGATATGTTCTATGTTCGCTATGCAAGATATGATCCCCATACGCAGTCACACAACACATGACGTGTTCTATGTTTCTACGCGGTTATTATTTATGTATACATTTCTTACTATGTTACTATTTATGCCTTACATACTCGACATTGTTCGTACCGACCCCTCTTCTTCTGGGGTCGCGTTTCATGCCACGCAGTACACCCATGACGCAAAGTTAGCATGAAGATGTTTGGCCGAGGTTGGCGAACTCCGTTTGCTCGAGTGTAGCGAGCCCGCACACGTGCTATGACATCCGATTACGCTAGAGACTTTGCGTACGCAGTCGTGGGTCCAAAGTGTCACCTTTAAAAAGAGTTCCACCGGTCGATGTGTTTTATTTTTACTGCAGTCCTCCTATTTACGACCGTGTTTATTTTGAGAAACGACGAAAGGATTTTGAAAAAAATTTACTATGTATTTTACTTTATTTTGTCCTAAGAATCCAAAGAGTTCATATATGTAATAAGAGTTAGCGGGTTCGCTCGGCTCCGTATACGGGTCGGGTGCCCATCACACCCTAGTAAAGTCGGGTGTGACAAAGTGGTATCGAGCAGGTCGGTCCAAGGGTTGTCTCGCAAAGTCGTGTCCGTAGAGTCCCGTTTATGGGTGTGAAGCCGGCCACATTTATAAACAGGAGGTCGCGGGGCATTTAGGAAATGTTGACCTTCTTTCTATCCTATGATCGTGCGATAGAGCCAAGTTCTAGAAAATGGAATCCCCTATGCAGTGCCTTACCTACGACGGAAGAAAGTGAGAAGTGATATGGAAAGTTACAAGGATAAGTATTGCCATTCGTTCGCCACCCGAAGTCGGGGCCCGTATGGCCGAGATGAGTCGTATACATATGTAAGCCTCGCAGGTATAGCTAATAACCGCCGTGTGCGGATCCGAATAGTGAAGATAATAAAGAAGGCCCTACCGTAACGGGCATGTCTAAGAGAAAGAAGCGTGAAAAGGAAATACGATAAACGACAATAAACGAGATGCGATGTTTCAAGAGGGGTTATGGATTTGGCACGACGACGAAGGTGCGATCACTACCTCGGGAACCTGGAGGCCCAGGATAAGAAGTGGTTATGCGCACAAGTGAAAGGTGAACATTCGGAACTAAAAAGGGCAAAATAGTAATTTCAAAGAAAGGACGTATTATGAAAATGTCTCGGAAGTTATAAAGTTTTGATTGGCCTCGCATTGAGTAGTAAAGGCCATGTGAGGAAGCGGACGTAAAAGTATCGCATTAGGACACCGAATTTCGTGAAGTTTCGAAGTTAAGCGTGCTCGGGGGAGCACCCATGACGGGTGACTTCTAGTTACGAGAAATTTTATATATTCAGACCTAAGAGACACATGAGAGGTTAGGTAGCCTAAGGGAAACTAAGATATACGGGATGGTTGGAGACCATAAGAAGACACGCAGGACGAGGCAAACTTGCTTGGGCGAAGGACGTGAGCGTGCATCACGCCCCTAAAACTAGATAGGCTTGAACAACGTTTGGACGTATTTTGTGGGCTAGCTGGTAGTAATTGAATATATGTATATATATGAAGGTGCAGATATCCCAAATATGATGGTATCGGTGGGCATGTGAATCCCAAATGACCGAAGTTAGGGTATAAAAAGGCATTAACCGAGTAAGGATACCGAAGTTCGAATGATAGCAAGAGTAAATGGTGCAGGTGTTGCCAAGTAAGCTGTTATTATTCTACTGTAGATTAAGATTGGGAATGAAGGTATGAGATGAAGTATAAATGAATAATGGTATAGGTGCGCCCCAAAAGGGGGGGAAGCAGGTGAGAGAAATGCAAGGATGAGGTATAGACAGTTGATGCGGTAATGTATTTGATATGAACACTTGAGCTGTTAAGGAGACCCTTTACTGAAGTGGATTGGTAAGGTCGGGGAAACCGACAATGAGCGGATAGAAGTCCGGATAATGTTTAAGGAGTTCGCACAAACTTTGAGTAGTGCGACGCCAGAAAATGGACGTGTATGAAGAGGAAGAGTATGACAAAGAGGATGATATCGGATAACTTAAGAGCTAATATAAAGGATGGGAATAGCTTTAAAAAGGGAGCTCCCCCGAGGTGCTTATGAGAGTCTGTAGGACTAGTCAAACATTCGAGGACGAATGTTCCAAAAGGGGGGAAGGATGTTATATCCCGCATTTTGTACGCCGGAATATTTTAAGACAATTGCGGGAAGTTGAGGACAAGATCATCTCCAAAAAAAAAAAAAAAAAAAAAATTATCTTAGTATATAAGTTGGTTATGAATACTATCTATGAATATTATTGGACGGAAATATTGAGAAAGGCTAGGGGCAAGAAGAGAAATTCGCAAAATGGGCCGTGGAAGTAATGCGGAAGGCTAGGGGCAAAATGGTAATATTGAGAAAGTTGAGGGGCAAAATGGTCATTTGCCATATTGGCCATGTGAGGAAAAAGGGTGGCCAAATAAGTCATCTTTTAGCCAAATTCAAAGAAAAAGAAAAGGAAAATTCTAGAAATTAAAAGAAAGGGAAAAGAAAAGAAAAATCTAGAAAGGGCATGTGCCCCTCACATGCCCAAGGCCTTATATATATATAGGAGAGGTTCATCATCTTACTAAGAGAAAGCAAAAAAAAAAAAAGATGAAGAGAGGAGCCAAGGTGAGGGTTCGGCCAAGCAAGAGAGAAAGAAAAAAATTTGAGCTATGGAAAAGTTGTTCAATAAATAATTTTCTCTTAGTTTCTTTACCTCGAAAGGCTCTCTACAACATAAGCAAGTCGTTGGAACAAGAAAAACATCTTTCCCTTGGAAACTATGTCCTAGCCAAGTGGGGGAAGGTTAAGGAAATAAGGTGAGTTTGATCTTCTTTACATGTTTTAAAGATGTTTGTGGATGTTGTTGCATGTAGAAATGAATGAAAAACATGAAAATATGGATGTTGAAGTTTAGCCATAGATGAAGATGTTTGGCCGTGTGCATGGTTGTATGTTTAGAAGTAATGAATTAATTGAATTTAGCATGTTTATGTGTTGTTGGAGAGTGTAGAGATTGAATGAAACTCATAGGATAATGAATGTTGAGGAATGGGCCGTGTAGGGGCTGTTTGGTGTGTAAGAAATGAATTGATGTTATCTAGTATTTTGGTTGTCGTCTCTATGAATTCTATGACGTAAAATGAAGAGTAATGATCCAAGTTGAAACTATAAGTCGTGTGGGCTGTTTGGAAACCAATATGATTGTGTTGTGATTTCAATATGTTTTCTTGAATGTTATGGAAATGATCTTGCTAGCATATGAGATTGTTGGTATAGTTTATGAAGTTGAAAGAAAGAAGTGTATCGTTGATGTTCTAATGTAGTTGAAGGGTTCGGGAAAATTAGTCTATGGTTTGGGTTGTTTGAAATATTATATGGAATGCTTGAAATGTTCTTAAATCATGTTTGAATGGCCTCGGAATAATATTTAAACGAATGATCATTGGTGTTAGTTGGAAGGCATGAAGGTTACTTGAATTGAATATTGAAGTGTTGATTGAAATGGTTAGTATAATTGTTGGTAATGTTGTTAGCTTGGCCGGGTTGTATTCCGGGGTTTGTTGTTGTTGAATTGGGCCGAGCTGTATTCTCGGGACGATGTATTTACAGGGAAATGCTTAAATTTCGCAGACAAAGTGTTGCTTTAAAGAATCAACTTATAAATTCCCCTAACTAAGGTTTGGTAAATGCGACCATTTGTAGATTTTTGGCGGATTTGGAGCTTGAATTTGGAGGAGCGTAAGGAGCGGAAAGAGGTATGTAAGGCTTCACTTTCTTTCTATGGCATGTCTTAGATGTAATAGGCTTGAATACGTGTCTCGGGGACCATTCTAATCCTAGGAATCCGAGATTGAAATGATTACTATTCATTCAAAAAATTGAATCAAATGTGCCTGAATAGTGAAAGAAAGATCGAAACACCCTAGAACTTGCAAGAATAAGACCCGATCACCCTAAGACTTCCATAAGCAACATTATGAAGCATATTATATGTAAATTGTCTACGCCGCCTCATTCGACCGAGGCGGGCCCACTATTTCGAACCCCTTCCTATTAGCTCATTAAGCTTATTTCTATGCTATAGTTAATAAAAGTTTTTGGTTATCATTCCTATTATCAAATTAAAAGTTGTTTTTAACTAAACCCTCGACCCCCAAGGTATGATTTTCTTTACTAAAAGTTTACAAGCGTTTTCCAAAATATACCTTTTTCTTTAAAAAACTAAGTTTTACAATATTGACAGTTTTTATAACCTAAACAACGACTACAATCCTAAGATGACCCTGAATCTATGATGCCTATGATCCCACGATGACTATGATCCTAAGATGACTATGATGACTATGATTCTACGATGCCTATGATTCTATGATAACTATGATCCTATGATGGCTATGATTCTATGATCCTATGATGTCTACGATTCTATGATGACTATGATTCTATGACAACTATGATACTATGATGACATGTTCTATGTTGATAGTCTCGCCTATGATTACCGTTCCTTCAAGGTGAGACAAAGCGACCATGATTATTCCATAATGCGATCGGAGGTTTCCGACCTTACGTCACTCCGATAAGTACACGATTTTCCTTGGTTTCCCCCCGCATGCTAAATATGAACAAGGGTTGGGGGATGGGAACTATGTATATTTGGGGAATCGGGAAGGAACTATGTATCATTGCCACCGGTCGGTTGGCTTATCATCCCGGACGCGGATGCCCGACGCGGGATTTATGGCCGAGCCGGAGTATTCCTACGCTATGTGGGCGAGCCGCCTCGTGCGGTACTATGACCCGATATGACCAAGTAAGCACGCATGGCATCCGCCCCCGGGGGCACTCATATGCACGTTTACTCTACTATTCTATGATATGTTCTATGTTCGCTATGCAAAGATATGATCCCCATACGCGAGTCACGGCCTGACATGACGTGTTCTATGTTTCTATGCGGTTATTATTTATGTATACATTTCTTACTATGTTACTATTTATGCCTTACATACTCGCACATTGTTCGTACCGACCCCTCTTCTTCGGGCCGCGTTTCATGCCACGCAGTACACCCGTATGACGCAAAGTTAGCATAGAAGATGTTTCAAGCCGAGGTTGGCGAACTCCGTTTGCTCGGAGTGTAGCCGAGTCGCCGCACACGTGCTATGACATCTCGATTACGATTTAGAGACTTTGCGGACGAGTCGTGGGTTCAAAGTGTCGGCTTTAAAAAGAGTTCCACCGGTCGATGTGTTTTATTTTTACGCAGTCCTCCTATTTACGTACCGTGTTTATTTTGAGAAACGACGAAAGGATTTTGAAAAAAAATTTACTATGTATTTTACTTTATTTTGTCCTAAGAATCCAAAGAGTCCATATATGTAATAAGAGTTAGCGGGTTGGCCTACTCTCCGTATACGTGGTCGGTGCCCATCACACCCTAGTAAAGTTGTGACAATTTTATTCCGGACCGCAGTCCGAAGGGGCCGGGATAGACGTATGTCTGAATCCGCGCACCGAAGGGGATTACCGTACTACTATTATCGATGTTTATCGTTATTACTATTATTGTTATTATTAGGCGACGTCCGAAGGACTATTTTATTTAAACATTTAGTTCATGTCGTAATCTAAACTTGCTTTTTTACTTTTCGATGTAATCTAAACTTGCTTACCGTTGAACTCTCCTATTTCTTGCTTGATGTTTTTTTACATATTCGGTACATATTCCGCCGACCCCCTTTCTTCGGGGTCGGTTTCATGCCCGCAGTTCGGGGACGCGACCCGGGACTCACCGGCTAGTGGAAGGCCGCATCGAGAGTCGACAGCTTCTCTTTCCGGAGAGTCGTTCTGTTTTGGTATAATGTTGTGTATATATTTGTGTCATACTCTTTAAGTCTTGGGAGTCATGGTCACCGTTTTGGCCTTGTCACCGTTATTTTGTTGTACGAAAATGGCGCAGGCCTTCGGCTCGCCTTGTGTTATGTTGTATGTATCTATATATCATGTTTCGAGATGCCTCGAGCCACGTGTCAATTTTGGTATTTCATTTACAATTTTCAATTCTTGTTTTAAAAAAAAAAAAGAATTTGAGTTGACGTTTTAAGCGGTTCGCTCGACTCGATGAAAGTCGGTGCCCGTCACACCCCGACGAAGGTTGGGGTGTGACACCTTACTTCTATTCAAGACCTAAATCCTAACCTATGGAATGGGGTTTATGAACTAGAAAGATGGAAATAGGAATCTATAGGTCTCAACATGAAATTAATGTTCTAGGTGATTAATTCCCATCAATAACAAGCTAGGAGGACTAACAAAATACTTAAATTCAGATCCTAGGCAAACCCCTCAAATTTGGGTATGAACCCTAAATCTCAATCCCATAAATTAGCCATTAATTTTGAAGGAATCATGCAATAATAGATTCTAATCATCGATTCAATGTTTAGTGAAACTAACCAAATCAATAAAGAAAGATTTAATAGCCTAACATGATAAACCTATTGAACCCTCTTTTAATGCTCAACCTCTTAATGAAACTAGCATGATAAAGGATTCCTAAGCTGATAATGTAATCATGGAATGGCAAGGAAAGTAAAGGGACTTACCACAATGAATTTCCCCCAAGAAATACCTTGAAATGCTCCCAATAACTCGAAATAGTAATGAATGAGCGACTTAGGGCTTTTAACACTCATTTAATGAAATTAATTGCTCGATACCCGCTCCTGCGACAACGATACCGGCTCTACGGTACCGCTTTTGCACCCTCGCATCGTTACTACGGTCCACTAATGATTGCACTAGGCCACTATTGCGGCATGGCCACTGCTATAGCGGTGCCACCATTGCGGTCCTGGTGTCGCCACAACGGGCACCAGACACAAGAAATTCCCATTTTTCACAATCT